>NC_134484.1:372557695-372655195 GCF_040206685.1 Ascaphus truei | reverse complement strand
CAAAATCGGGACGAATGGTCACCCTAAGCATACATGTATATATTGGTATTATATAGTGCAGGTTGCATATTAACTATGACCAATTTGCATGCTCCGTTTAAACGTAAACTAAAAAAGGATTGCTATTTCACTTCATATTGTTAAGTTGTAAATTTAATGTTATTGGTGAAGGCAGCACTTTTGTTAAATGTAATGTGATATTTTGGGACAATATGGGTGCAAATAACTAATTACAACTCAATCCCGTTATAGCGCGAATTCGCTTATAACGCGATGCAAGCGTGGCTCCCAATTTTTGTATTTATGAATACTTTACAACACGACTTTTGGTATCTTAAATACTTTATTGTACAATGCATACAATTGTACATTATTTGTAACGCGATCCGCTTATAACGCAATGTGATTCTTTGGACCCCAAGCACAGCGTTATAAGGGGGTTGAGCTGTACTTCAATTACCTATTTCATTCTGTTTGTCGTTGAATTTTTGGACACATTTTAGGACTCAGTAGGATTTAAATTTTATGAGCATATTTGTTATCTCAAAATATGAAGCATTTTATGTTGTGGAACATTTCAACCTTTTTTTCACTAAATACAGTACAATACAAACCCAAATTATTTTCAGAGGTAGTTGTTTAAATCATGTTATTTCCAATAGTTATGTTAATTCTGCTTCAAACCAAAACAAAGTACAATCCATGCAGATTGGCTGTTTTTAAGTGTGTGAAATGTACATTTTGACAGATGTATAAACAATGTGAATTGTGATACAGAACACAGCTAGTGGTCAAATTGTATTCTGCTGCTTATGACCCTAGGGACAAAATCGCAGCTACTAGAATATCCCTGTGTCTGATCTCAGCTTTGCCAAGGGAGATAACAGTCATGCTGAGTCATGCTGAGTCATGAGCACAGGAGCAGATGAAGTCAATGATATTAATTCAGCTTTCTTTAGGCCAGCTGGCAGGGACGGATGCAGAGAGGGTGGGAGAGCTTGTGCATTTACTGTTGCATTCATATCTTGTAGAAAGAAAAGGCTTTTTTTTTTTTTTAAAAAACAGGGCCAGCAAGATCTGCAAATCACTCAGCCATAGTACTATAGAAGGTTTAAAAAAAAAAAAAAAAAAAAAACTTTATAAAAAAAATCAACAGGGTTTATCTAAGAAAAACGTTCCCTTTGAAAGCAATCATATTTTTCCTTTTGATAAGTTTGGTGTTTTTTGTTGCTGCTCTAGTTTTGCACCAGGTTTGCATCCAGGACACGCTTATAAGTAATCTCCATGAATTGTAAATATTAAATGGTGCATTGGTTGGCTAGTCAAAACTTGATTGTACAATGTATGCTTGTGTTGAGTTAACTTTGGATACGGTATAATTTAACTAAACTCTTCATTGCCAGAGGCGCATTCAATGTATTACAATACATTTCCTATGCAGTCCCTCTGGCAGTGAATAGGAGAAGAAAAGATATCTCAGGGTAACATAACAGCTCACATTTATACAATATTAAATAGGAATCCGTGCATCCAGATTCTAGATGTGTCTTGTTGTTGGTCCCCTTTGAAAACCGCTCTCTTGAAAACCTCTTTTCAGTCTCTTCTTGCCACAAAAATACACAGTAAAATATCTGGTAGTTTTAGGACCTGTGAGCAGGGTCTGCCTTGATGTGGCTCACAGGCTTACGACGCTTTGGCCAAAGGGTTAAACTAAATGTCCCTTTTTCAAGACAATATATAGGTTTTTTACTTTGTATTTTTGTCATATTGGAAGTGGCATTGGGCTTTTTTTGTTCTGTGTTTTGTCATGGAAATAAAACAAAAGAAACACAAGGAAGTGCATCAATGACTTTCATCTTTAGGAAGTTTTGAAAAAGAAAAAAAGTGTTGTGTTTGGAGAAAGAGGCTGCATCATAACATGATCCTCCAGTAACCAGTGATGTTTTTATAGACACAAAGGTGAAGGAATGCGAAGTCAGGAAAAACAGTGATATCAAAACTACAATCAAGAATCCACCTTTAAATAATGAAATGTGGCAGAATAAACACATGCATCCTCTCACAGTTATTATCCATCAGTAATCATTTCTCAGTAACCTAATCATTATGTACTTAAAAACGTTCTGGAACACAGGCTTTGTGAGTAAGGAGTATTCAGTAATGGCTTTATCCCTCCTATTTTTCAAAATTAAATCAGACTTGACAATTAACAGAGAAGAATAGTTCAAGGGGGTAAAGTTCTAACAATATAATCTCCCGATAGTCTCAATTTAGTGCTCACTAGCTACTTACAGTATAATTCACAGACTCTACAACTGTCTCAGTATTGGATTGAGCCTGCCTTTATATACAGTACACAAACCACACTCTCACTATTGCACTTCTGCAATAAAATCCCCAATGGTGAGGTATCAAGATAGCTCATTAACAGTATGATCGTGTTCGCACATGCAATGTATATTGTATATGTACTGTAGGGACAGAGATCTATGCATACCATCCAACTAAGACACATACTTTATCCTATATCCGTACTTACAGTATATTGATCCAGAAGAAGGCAAACAAAAAAAACCCAGTGAAATATCATCCAAGGATATCTCATAAGGGGAAAAATAAATTCCTTCCTGACTCCAAGAATTGGCAATCAGATTACTCTCTGGATCAACATCCTTCACATGTTTAATTATTTGGTATATCCATGTAAAATGTATAGCGTTACATTCTAAAAAGATGTCCAACATTTTTTTTGAAGATATCTATTTTATCTGCCATCACAGTCTCCATGGGTAATGAATTCCACATTTTAACTGCTCTTACTTTCCTTTGTTGCTGGTGAAATCTCCTTTTTTCCTTTGTACTGCTCTTGGGGTGAATAGTTCTTTTTGAAAGCTTCTTGTACTGTCCCCGAATATAATTGTATATAGTTATCATATCCCTTCTTAGACGCCTCTTTTATAATGTAAACATATCTAATTTAACTAGCCTCCTCATAAATCATTTATTAGATAGATTATCCATTCCCTTTATTAATTTGGTGACTCTTCTCTGCACTTTCTCTAGTTCCATAATGTCTTTCTAAGGTGCCCAAAATTGTACTCCATATTCAAGGTGTGGTCTTACTAATGCTTTATAAAGGGGTATAATTATGTTTACTTCCCTTCCATCCATTGCCCGTTTAATGCAAGATAAGATCTTGTTTGTCTTTGCAGCTACTATATGACTTTGGGCACTATTGCTAAGCCTGCTGTCTATAAGCACTCCTAAATCTATCTCCATCAAGGATTCCGATAAAAACAAAAAAATAGCAGTGCACTGCAAAGGGAGCCAGGTTGTATAAAAAATAAATTTTTTATTGAAAATAAAGGATCACCCAAAGGAGGTGTATGACCTCCTACGAATTTCACACACTAATGTGCTTTACCAAGGAGTATGGAGTTGTTAACCGAAGACCCTCTTTAAAGTGAAAAAAAGGTATAGCAAACCAAATCTCGCACCACAAACAGGTCTGCGCCTGACATCATAGCGGGCGCATGCACGCGCATGTGCTCATGCATGCGCGCCTCCCCTATGGCGCCATCATTGGCGGATAAACCAAAAGCAACAATCAGCTGTGCTCCATGACATCCCCAGCACTAAAATTCTAAAATCTTGAACACTACTAATAACTATTGCGCATGTGTCAATCTTACTGTAACAAATACTGTCATGCGCATGCGCCAAATTGATCAAGCCAGCAAATGAAGGACATATGAATATAGCGTGGCTGAGTCATCGTACAACAAAATTGTTACCATGGAGATGCACTGCATCATAACAGCACTTTATTATACAACAATAGGTCACAATGGCAACTCCCCCATACAAACATACACAGAAAACACGTAAATTATCACATCTCCTATAGTTATAAACCTTTATATATATATATAAACCAATACTAAGGCATATTGATGAAAAAAATATTTTGACATAATTCATTCATTATTAAAAACAATTGTAGAATTTCTTATGTAGCCCTGGGTAGTTTTGGGGTTACATGCCTTTCTCCTCCTGTGCAATAATCCCTGCTAAGGGCAGGTTTCCAGGAGTAATCATGGAGTTTTCCCCCACCCCCATGTGTTGTGTAGTATCTGGTGAAGGTAGTGTCACCAGGCCCTGTGTCCAATTACAGTGACACAGGGGTGGTGCCCATTGGAGCTATTTAGTGCACAACACTTCCTGTATTTAGGCAGTGCCTCACCACCTATGAGTGAGGTGAGTCTGTCCAGCAAACTGTCAGGGCTCTGGCAGGATTTTTGGCCCTCCCTCAGGGGAGTGGTGTGGAAGACTATTCCTCTTACTCCATCAGGGAGTAAGGGAAGAGCTAGACCTGCTTTCAGTGCCCTTGCCTGGGAGTGTACGGTCAGGGACTTCCTTTGGGTTGGCAACCTGAGATGAGTGGCTAACAGACCGGCTGCTATGATGGGCAGTCTGGCATCCTTTATTAGCATCATCAGTGGCAAAGATAAAGAACGCTTCTGTCCTGACTGTGGAGTCATTTGGGAAGAAGGTGCACAAAGAGGTTCTCTTTCAGAGACTCCTCCCTACTACGCTGGGGGTCTGGAAGAGATGGAGATGCTGTACCATGAGTGAGTATAACTCAGCACTACCTCATAAGCCAGTCCTGATGCCATCCCCCATACCATCGCGGGAGACTCACGGATTCTGTAAGCCAGCAGGTGCACCACACTACACTTCATGTAACAGGGGTCAGTGTCCACAGAAGGGGGTCAATATGAGATGGGCCCGGGCAAAGACCGTTACATTATATAATAACATTTCTACTGTTAATATAGTACACCTCCTCAGGGTGAATTTAAAATTGCAGGATGCTGGTAAATGACAGGTTCTATGTTCTAATTAGCTTGTTTTTGAATATAATATTACATTTATTGAACCTAATTTATCCAAAACTAGTGGGTTAGAGGGGGAGGGAAAGGGAGAGGGGAGGAGGGGGAAAAGGGAGGGTGGAGAGGGGAGGAGTGAAGGGGGAGAAGGGAGGAGGGAAGGGGGGAAACAGACAAAAAGGGGAAGAGGGAGAAAGAATGGAGACAAAAGGAGAAAAAGAATGTAATGCTGATCTCTATTAATATAATGTACATAATTGGAAATACAATATCCTAAGATGGAAGAAAACCCACCAGAATTCTAATTATGGGCCACTTTCGTAAATTATATAAAAATTATACTAAATTAAGGATACTTATACACCATAACCACCATATATATTATAAGCGGTAAACATCATTTTTAGCTCCTTAGTAATCCATGAAGAGACCCTTCAATTTTGGCAAATAATTACAACAATTCAATTAAAAAAACCAGACAAAATTAAAAATTGCACCCAAATTGTATAATGTTGTGCTAATGTGATATTTACATTAAAGTGATTCCTAGATTAGGTATTAAATAAAAACTTATCTTAAATAAAGTGCACCCTAAATTGAAGTCGAGGACACAATATAAAAATAATATTGTGACAATAAGTGATAGTATGATTTAAAAAATACATACAAAAACCTGCAATAGTGATGAGTCTGCTGCTTGTCAAAGTGGATGGCTCAGCACCACATTAATAGACATGAAAAAAGAGTATAGATTTGGGGGTGTTAACAATGTAACTGTTAAAGGCATTGAGAAAGTAACGTTAAAGAAACGAAGAGGAAACAAGCTCAATCTTCTAGACTGCAGGGAGGCTTACTGGATTTTCATGCTGCAAACCTGTTCTCCCTGTGGTCTAAATATTTAATGGGAACTCAGCCATTTTTTAAATTGAAATGCTGAATTGAAATGTTAAAGAGACAAAGACACAGCGCACAACTCTCATAGTGTAAGACAATAATTATATTGTTACAAACACGTGAGGTAATATATGCACGTACAAGATAACTTAGTTATATAAAAGCAGGGCATGTTCAGGGTACATGTTACCACTTGTGTACTCGCTCCGTGGATAGCCGCCGCACTCATCAGCCTCCGGTCCGGAAGCACAGCGCCCCTCGGTCCAGGAATCACCAGTCCAGGACCTGTGCTGTTCAAGTGTTTGAAGACTTTATATCCCGGTATCGCCGTGCCTGAGCTCCGATAAGCTGTTTGCGGTATCTGCACTGCTCCTGTGCTGGAGAGTCGTTCGTTCGGACACACCTCCAGTGACGTCAGGAGCTCAGCTTTGAATTACTGGAGCTGCGGCTTGAAACTTGGGCTAAGTGAGCCCTAGAGCCAATACTAAGGGGAATATTTGGTCTATTTCTGTACCGGGACCGTGGGACGCTCGAGTGGACCCATGACCAGTGGAGCATCCTCTGGACTGGTGATTCCTGGACCGAGGGACGCTGTGCGTTAATATAGAGGTTGTGACTTCCTAGGTAATCTCTCATTGGCCATCACTTCCCAAATGCATTTCGTAATGTGGCCTATACTAGAGGGGGGGGGGGGTTGTATCTACTTCCAGTAGCTGTCCAGAATAATGTGACTTATGTAATAAGGCCATCCATGAGTCCAGACACAGGGTGGATCCTAATATTCTATTTATGAGTGCAAATATTTCCACCCATAGTGGGGCAATCTTAAGACACTTGCACCAGACAAGGCCCATTGTGCCAGCCTGCCTACAGATCATAAAGCACTCCTGGAGGGCATTACTGTACATCTTGTGTAGTCCCTCCAGAGTGAGGTACCACCTGTGAAGCATTTTAATTGCATTCTCTTTGGATGTAACAATGGGAGATTTAGTCCCAGCTATCCAGCCAGTCATCCATCTCTAAATGCTCTCCTTTGTCTCTCTCGCACCGAATCATAAACCCACTCTTAAATTCTCTGTTCTGGTTGATAATTACTTGATAAACTGAGGTGATTAAGCCTCTGCAGCCAGCCTTGTTGGAGCAGAGACTCTCAAAGTATGTGAAGCTTAGAAATTGTGTCTGGGCCCCCCTGCTCGACATAAAAATCTGCAATTGACAATAGCGGAACTTTTCACTCTCTAGGAGACTCTCTTTCCCTGAGGGTGTAGAAGGGGAACAGTCTATCTAAGGAGATTTATTCCTGAATTTTGGTAATGTCTGCCCGATGCCAGGTCACAAAGGTTTTCTGGTTAAGCCCAGGTTGAAACTCCGGGTTACCAAGTAGGTGTGTCAGTTTCAAGTTTCTTGTAGTCAGATTATTCTTTAGTTTATGTGTGTGCCATAATTTAAGTGAGTGACACATCTTGGGGAGTGGCGTCTGCTCTGATTTTCTGAGTAATTTAGGGAGCTACATTATTTTAACGAGTTGGGATGGAACCATGCTCTACCTCCCTATATCTACCCATACCCTTTCGCCTCTTTATGACTGCTATAGTACCAGCTGTATATATTGTGATGCATAATAGATAGTATGCCTACAGGTCCAGGAGACCGATCCCCTCATAGATCCCCTGGTAGTATCAAGACACTGGCTATCCTGTGCTGCTTATGGATTCAGATAAACTTTGAGATTGTTATTTGTAGGGCTTTAATTTCTTGGAGCTTTATGGGGATTGCGAGCATTTAGAAAAAGTACATGATCCTTGGAAGAATGTAAATTTTTACCAAACTCACCAAACATTCATGCCGGTGCGCGCCAGAGTTGTGTGTCGCAACTTCCGGCGTGAGCCAACGTCACAGAGCCCGTCATGTCGGACAGTACAGGAGAGAGGCAGGCAAGCAGCTGGGGTGATGTCGGGGCCTCCGGCGGCAACAAGAGGCTCGGCAAGCGCCGGCCAGCCCTCTAACCCCCCACAGCCACCACCAGGACAGTGAGGGAGAGAGGCCCAATGTAAGTGTATATATAGTGCAGAATAAATGTATTGGGTGATACCTTTTTTATTTGGATTAACAATTTATGTCATAGGACAAGCTTTTGAGAGTTCTCCTCTCTTCCTCAGGTCGGTAATACTGGTTAACAAAGGAATCTATGGCTAAAGCAGAGGTTAGGAAAGCAGAAAAAAAACCCCCAGAGATGTGGATAAGCCAGGGTGACAACGGGATGTTTGTAGTGTGTGTATGTATGTACTGTATGTGTATTTGGGGGGGGGGGTAGGGTGTGTATTTAGGGGAGGGTAGTGTGTGTGTATTTGAGGGGGGTAGTGTGTGTATTTGAGAGGAGTAGTGTATGTGTGTTTATTTGGGGGGGTAGTGTGTGTGTATTTGGGGGGGGGGGTAGTGTGTGTGAGTGTGTATTTGGGGGGGTAGTCTGTGTGCGTGTGTATTTGGGGGGTAGTGTGTGTGCGTGTGTATTTGGGGGGTAGTGTGTGTGCGTGTGTATTTGGGGGGGTAGTGTGTGTATTTAGGTGGGGGTAGTGTGTGTGCGTGTGTATTTTGGGGGTAGTGTGTGTATTTAGGTGGGGGTAGTGTGTGTGCGTGTATATTTGGGAGGGTAGTGTGTGTGTGTATTTGGGGGGTAGTGTGTGTGCGTATTTGTGGGGGTAGTGTGTGCGTGTGTATTTGGGGGGGGGTAGTGTGTGTATTTAGGTGGGGTAGTGTGTGTATGTATTGTGGGGGGGGGGGTGTACTGTATGTATGTGTAGCAATGTAGCCCCTGGCTATATATTTCCCTGCACTAGTACTATCAGTCCTGTTAGCAGCAGGTAATGTTAGGGTTACTCCCATCGCATTGGTTGTGTAAGAGTTCTCCTTAGGGAGTGTGTTCTGCCTGATCCCTTAGGGGGGTAGTGTGCTCCAGAGGGAGAGAGTGTTCCACCATGGAGTGAGTTCCTGCCTTGCCCCTCGTGGGGTGAGGATGTCCAGACTAGCCTGGGTGCCTCAAGCCCCTGGGATGCCCAGCCTGGTCCTGCCCAGGGAAGGGATGATGCCTCGGGGCTGGGAGCCATGCAGAGAGAGAACTGTGCTGTAATTGCTGTTGTGCTAAATAAACCTTTTGTATTACTACTAGCACTCCAGAATCTTTTCTCTATGCTATGGAGGTTCCTGTGGGGATGAACCCATGTCTATGGCAGGAACCCTAAAAGTGGAGGCGCTGCACCCACAAAGGCAATCCTGTACCCCAAAGCTCCCTTCCATCGCAGAGACTCGGCCTCCTGAGTACCACCAGGTGAGCACCACAATACCCTATATACCAGCAAATCTACCTAGGGGGGGGGGGGGGGGGAGATAGGGGTGTTACGTATGTATGTATGTATGCATGCATGTATGTGTATGTATGTATTGTGTATTTTTTTTTTTCCGCGCCAAAACACACAGCGCAATGACGCAAAGGGGAGGGGTTTTACACTATAAGACAGGGGGTAATGGAGACGCGAATCAGCTCTATGATTAAGGACCACGAAGGTCCGAAACGCGTCAGAGTGTGTCCCCCATACCATATGTTTTTTCAATAAAATTTCATTTTTTAATCTACACCTTGCTGGTCTCTCATCTCTACAAGCTGTGCACCGCTGAAATCTTCGGATCTCTCCCACTGTTGTATTTGTAAATAACACTGTTTTACACAGAAAAACAATGAAAAAAACTAAATAAAGGGACTTATGAGATGCATTTTATTCCTCCACATATTTTGTTGGATGTTAATGTATATACTGTACCTATTAGTGTGTTTACAATATATGTATGTGTTTGGGGTGGTGTATCCTATTAATGCATGTGTTGCGGCTCTCTGAATATTTTTGGAGAAAGACATTTTGTATAAAATGCCTCTTCTTCCTTGAGAGGTTGCAGACCTCTGTCCTAGAGAGTACGGCTCGAGGTTCACCTCTCTCAGCACCGACCGAAACATTAATTTCGTGCAGTTCCTCACTGTCTTTCTGTTGCCGGTCTTTTTACCTGCTTTTGTAGCTGCTTTTGTAGCTCCTTAGTGCCCGCTAGACTCGGAGTTCGACTAGAATGCAGCCAACTTGGTCGACTTTGCTTATGCGCCTCTTCTTTTTCTTTTTCTTTTTTTTTCAATTGCTGAATGAAACAAAAATTAATCGTGAATCCCAAATTTAAAAAAAAGTTATATCTGCCTTTGAACTTTTTGACAAAGTTACATTATGAGTCACCAGGCTCTAAACATAATATTTTTAGTCTTCTTATTTCTATACTTCTCTAAAGAAGGAATGGCAGAAACCTGTTATGTTTCCTCTGGCTGAAAGGAAGGCCCTGGGCACTACGGATTTCTGCTATAAAGGCGATTTTAATGAAAGCCAATAGTTTGCTTTTGACAAAGGCCCTTGAGGCCGAAACGTCAACTATTGGCTTTCATTAAAATCACCTTCATAGCAGAAATCCGTAGTGCCCAGGTTCTTCCTTTCATCCATGATATTAGGGTTACCACGCAGAGATTCCTGAACCAGGAGCATCGGTATTTATATCATTTTTTTAATTTCCTGTTGAGGAGTGCAGCATTACCCTTCAAAACTGTATGTTTCCTCTGGCCACATAATTCTCTTGCTGCTCGTTATAAAGCGAATCTGCCTAAGTGTCCATAGCAACAGTGGCCAGAAAAATACTTGTTTCAAACCCGCCCAGGCAATAGTGCTATATTGTCTAGGGATGGCACGTAGTGATTCCAACATTAGTTTCAATTAGAGATTTCTTGTCTGTGCTGTGCATTTTCCTAATTTTCCTTAGCTGCGTTTAATTAACAACAACAGCAGCTGATTAACTGTAATAATTAGGAAGGGTACACTTTGCGCTTTTTACACAGTGATGGGACGCCCAAAAAATAATAATATATTTTTAGCTTGTATGTCACTTCATTAGTATTAGTTCTGCTTAACACCCAGTTTAAAATCATTTTCTTATACCATAAAAATAATCTAATAATGGCATAAAAAGTTTTTTTTGTTTTTTGTTTCCCCCCCCCAAGTCATAAAATTCAAATACTCAGAGTAGAGAGGGAATAGTAAAAAAATAATTGAGTTTGTAAAAGGCGATGGATTCAGAAAGTGCTTTAATTGAGAGGGAAAATGTATATTGTTTTTTTGTTTTTTTAAACAATTGCTCTTTATAAAGCTTGGAAAGAAATACCACCACAACTTAAATATTTTTTTTGTAATCTAAAAGGTATTGTCCATTACCTCTTCATTTTTTTTATTATTACCCCCATTGTACGGAATTCATCCTAATTTTACGTAATTGCAAAAAATTAACAGCTTTGCACATGATTTTCACTGGAGATTTGAAAGATGTTCCAATAAGGTTAAAAAAAACAGGTGAAACTTGTATTTTGTTTCTCTGCGGAGTGTCTTGTCACGCACTTTTGAAGACGTTTTTGTATGTCTAATGTTAATTCATTCCTCACATTTACCGCCATGGGGTTGGAATAATTGAAAACCAGATGAAAAGGCGGTTGAATGCCTACAGTGCTGGTGCTTAATGAGTTGCTGGCACCTTTGGCACAGAAGGGGTTAAATCCTTCAATGTCAATATTTTGAACTTCTGCTCAGTCTTCGACCCCTTTTCAATATGTTGTGAAGATGCTTATTAGTGCTGGACATAAGATTAGCTCCATTCAAATGAATGGGACTACAAGTGTCTCCAGTGCAGTTCACAGTGTACTGAATACTGGTCTTAGTTACAATCAACACAACTTTTAAAAGAAATCCTATTATACATTACATAGAAGTCTTGTTAATGCTCATCTAGTCATAAATATTAACAGGGTTATTGCTAGAAGCCCATTACGTACAGATGTAGCCAGACTTACTGTCCCCATGACCTCCATCTAAATTCCCGGCTTTTATTTGCGTTTTGTGGATGCGGCAAATTAGACTGAGCAAAACTGAAGTTTAGTGGTGGTTGTAATACTCTGCAGTAATGATAGGCGGCGCTGGTGTGTCGTTAATCTATATGCAATGTACCCCATCCCTTTTCCTGTTCATTTTATATGATATGATATGTAACCCATCACTTATTCCCCTAAAAACTTCAGATAACTAAAAAGTATGTTTCAAGTATGAACTTGTTTTATTAGAGTACAGTAAATGACAGTTTAGAGATAAAGAACTAAATCTTTGTGAAATAATACAATATTCTTCAATCTTCTGCCAAATACACAATCTTCTTCAACCAACATCTTCTTCTGGCTGGCTCTTGTGCAGTTTCACCTGTAGAATAAGTGTGAGAATGTTATTTATTAATAATCGAGAAGAAATAGATGCATGAATTACACTGTGTGGAACACGGAGGGCTGCCAACCATGGGGGTGAGCTGGTACAAGTGTCCGGGGTCCGGTGGTTGCTGCAACTTCTTTGCCCGGCTGCTGGTCCTCTCGTTGCTGCTGGGCCCTGGCTCTCCCACAGCCTCTGGTCGGTCGGGCTCCCCTCTCTCCCTCTTGCTGGGCCTCCCTCACTGACACTGTCCCACTCTGAGCCTCTGATGCCAGCACGCGAGCCGGTCCTTTCTGACGTCAGCACACGCCGGAAGCAAACTGGGCCCAGCTTCCGATACACACCAGCATGAGAGAGAGGTTCGGCATGGGACAGTGTCAGTGAGGGGGTCCTGGCAAGAGGGAGAGAGAGCAGCCCGGCCGGCCAGAGGCCAGCGGCAGCTGGGGGAGAGTCGGGACAGCAGAGGCCTGAGACCATCCCCAAGGTAAGTCTGTATTTTGTATTTATTTGGGGGTGGGGGGTTTAAAATGTATTTGGCGGGGGGGGGGGGATTGTATGTATTAGCGGAGTGTTTTTTTTGTATGTATTTGGGGGTGAGTTTTTTGTATGTATTTGGGAGGTGGGGTGTGTATGTATTTGGGGATCAGGGGGGTGTTTATGCATTTGGGGGTGAGGGGATTGGGGGTTGTATGTATTTGGGAAGTATTTTTTTGTATGTATTTGAGGGGTGGGGTGTATTTATGTTGTATGTTGAGTTGTATGTATTCTGGGAGTGTTTTTTAAAGTATGTATTTGGGGGGTTTGTTTTTTGTATGTATTTGGGGGTGGGGGATTGTATGTTTTTTGGGGTATTTTTTTGTATGTATTTTAGGGTTGAGGGGGTTGTATGTATTTGTGGGATGTGGGGGGTTTGTATGTATTTGGGAGGTGGGGGGATTTCTGTATGTATTTTGGGGGAGGGTTTTTGTTGTATGTATTTGGTGGGTGGGGGGTTGTATATATTTGGTGGGGTTTTTTGTATCTATTTGGGGGTGGGTTTTTTGTATCTATTTGTGGGTGTTTTTTGTTGGTATGTATTTGGGGGTGGGGGTTTGTATGTATTTGCGGTGGTTTTTTTTATATGTATTTGGGGGGTGGGGGTATTTGTATTTATATGGGGGGTAGTTTTTTTGGTATGTATTTGGCGGTGGTTTTTTGTATGTATTTGTTGGTGGTTTTTTTTGTATGTATTTTGTGAAGGGGATTTTGTGTGTGAGGCCGGGGGAGTGGGAGGGGGGGGGAATGAGCGTGAGGAGAGGAGATTGAGGGAGAAGGATTGAGTGAGAGTGGGATAATTGATGGTGGGGGAGGGGGGAGAAGGGGTAAGAGAGGGAGTGATGGGGAATGAGAGAGGAAGAGAGGGGGTCAGAGTGTGATGGAAGGGAAATAAATACATTGGAAGGGGGGGAAATAAGAGGAGTGGTCTCTGGAGGTGTGAAATGAAGTGGCTCGCAAGACCACCGACATTGGGGGGGGGGGGCCCTGTTGTAACTCTAGTCCTGAGCCCCAGGAATTCTGTCTGTGGCCCTGGGAACGCATAATGATAAAGACTTACTGTTTTCGGTGCCACACAAAACCAAAAGTAAATTCACGGCATTTATTTGCAATTTGCGGCATTGTTAAAGCACCATGACTGCTACAGATTATCATAGGCAAGGATATTCAGTGCGCCATTTGACGGACACACACACTGAATTTCAATTACATGAATAACACCACAAATATTTCTACTGGCTGACCGTAGCCGAGCCGCAGTGAACAAAGTGTTCATGCGGCCGTAATCTCACATCTTGTCGCGGTTATGTGGTCAGTAAGTCTTGCTGTAGCTGTATGGTGATGACATTTAGACAAAATGGCCCAATTAGTCTAAACAGTCGATGGCTACGGCCCCAGTATTTACTGCTGCACGCGTGCCTGGGGCCATGACGGGGGTCGCGGCCATGATGGGGCATACTGTATCTGCCCTTCCATTGGTGTGCGCCGACCACGTGATTGCGTCGTGGCACGGGAAGACAACATTTTTGTCTTCCCTGCCAGCGAACGCATCATCGCACTTTGCGCACCCACACACACACGGCCACTGGAGCCTGCCCCAAAGAGGGTTGTGCTGTTGTGTGTGGCACTCACACCGTAGCATGCGCCACATTGGCCACTGGCAACCTAGCTTAAGGCATTTTATGACCTATTAATTGGAATGAGTCCTTGTGCTTTAACTGTTTAAAAACTTGTTGTATATATGACCCATCTCTACATTTTAGCATTGTATGTATATTGTATAAGTATATTTGCATGTTTAAAGTGCCAACCAAGTACACAGCGGGTTACATTTTTTTTATATATATTATAATTACACTATAAGGTATATAAAACGGATGGAATAAGTGCATGAGGGTATAAATGTAAAATTAGGAGAAAAGCGTCCTTACCCTACGAGCTTGCAATTTAATCAGCATGTGGGGGGACTAACTAGGAACAGTGGAGTAAATTTGAGTGTAATGGTTATGTAAGGATGTGTATATATATATAGGTTCCGCGCTGTCATTCACAAAGGAAGCACCATATTGTTCTTTTGTCAGCAAGGTCACTGTGTACAAGTTAGGCTGCGCATGTGCGAGAGAAGCGCGCGAAGGGCAACCAATCTGTAGAGACTTTGGGGGTTGAACTCTGAACTCCGAACTGTGAGAGAGGCAGCTGAGGCTGAGGACCAATCGGGTGCGAGACTCTGGATAGAGGAACAGGATGCGTGTGGGCGGTGGGTCAGAGCAGAGAGGGAGGTGAAGGAGGAGGTTGGCGGAACCTCGTGTGCGCGAGCGGAGGGTCAGTGACCCGTCCGCTTAGGTGAAAGGTATTCCCCCCGGCCCGAGGAGTATTCCCCTGTCATCGTAGGGTGCTGTTTTATAAGGACGGCCTTAGTTGGTAGGGACATTTCCCATTAGTGTGATTTGGCTGCGGAGCTGCGGCCGCCATCTTGGATTGGATACAGACGGCGCTGCAGCAAGGAGTGACGGCGAAAGGCTGGAGCAACGCTAGGACCCTGCGTGGAGTGTGATGGTCATCGCAGTGACCGGAAGGTATCATTGTTTATAAGTGCACCTACACCGGTCACCAGGCGCTGATCCCGCCTCCCACTAACTAATTGGGCCAACTGTGCAAATCCTATGGTACCATACCTATACTGCTTATAAGACATACTCCTATGGAGAGTGGCAGAGCCACCTATGTACAGGACATTATCCCTAATAAGGTGTGGCCGAGCCACGGTGTGTGTGTGTAATGTTATATGTTTATTAAGCAGATCATTTGTTCTTTATGCATGATATATAAAAGGTTGCTGTTGCATAATGCTGTTGTGATGTTCTTGCTCAGGGTATAATCTCTATCATGGGGATCCTGGGCAAGTGGAGGCGCTGCACCGCGATTAATAAAGGTATGACCCCAGGCTCCCAAATAGCGGAGGCTCAGAGCTCCTGAGGACACAGGTACATGCACCACAGTAGTTCCTTATTGCAGGCGTTCACAAAAAGGGCTACAGTTATAATGTGTATAAATCAATACTGTAGTTTAGTGAGTTTTCAGATCGTTTGGAAGTTACGGAGAGCAGGTGTCATGGGAGAGGGGGTTTGGCCCGGTATTAAAGGGGTTACACCCCATTTGGCCACCCCCTGCTCTCACTTGGGAAGCAAGGGGTTAACTGGACTGTGGTCCGGTAATGTTTTTTACCTTGCTTCAGAATCCAACTGTTTATTCCCCTGTAAAAATGTAGTGTTCTCATCCCAGTGTTTGCACCAACACATACACTGGGGTTGATGCGGGAGGGAAGGGGTTAATGTTTATTCAGTGATTATAGCCCTTTGTTCCCTTTTCCCACCTTTTCGGGCTCCATTTTGCAGCCTTCCATAGGTCGCCATTGCAGCTCCATTGATTCCAATGGCAGATCTGGCGGTTTTGGACCTGTTTCCAGCGGAGACCAGCGGGGGGCGTCCGAGAGGAGGAGTGGCGGTTTCCCATTGTAAGTCAATGGGGCCATTGACTTCAATGGGGATTCCTCGACGCCGACCTCCAGGAACAGGTTGGCAGCCATCCCAACCGCAGACCGCAAGAGCGGAAATTTTTTCTAAAAGAGATCTTTGATCACTGTTAGTTCAAGGTCAACGACAAGTGGCATGGGAACCTTAGGTTCTAGGGCACCTGGGAATAAAATTATCTTTGCCCCTAGCTCCTAGGCCTCCCCACACTCGACCACAACCGGGTTCCGAGAATCCAGGACCCCCGTAAAGGGTCGTACTCATTAACGAGGGTCGCGCCATTGACTTTAATGGCGGAGCGGAGGTCCCATTGAATCCAATGGCGGCGCGCGCCCATGCATTGCCTATGGCGGTGCCGGCCATTGATTCCAATGGGAGAAAACCGTGTGGCGTGAAAACGGCTAAGTCCGAAACTGGGAAAAGTGTAAGTCCATATCTCCAGTTCTGGAAGAACCAGAGGGCTGGGATTTGGGTCGCATGTAGCCGCGGTTCCGGCATGAATGCATGACCATTTCCAGCCCTCTCCGAACAACCAGACGGAGTATGGACAAGTGTAAAGATTGGTGATTTTCCCATAGCTGTCAATGACGGCGTTTCCCCATTGAAAGGCTATGGCGGAGAAGTCCCATAGACGGCAATGGCGGAATTTCCCCATTGAAAGCCTATGGCGGCGGAACCCATTGACTTCAACGACGGAGTTGCTCCATTGAACGCCTATGGTGGCGGAGCCCGTTGATTTCAATGGGGAAAGAGTGAAAAGCAGAGATTCATTTTTAAAGGGAAGAATCCTGTATTTATAAAGTGTTTTAACCTGCATTTGTGTATCTCCGGTTCTGGGGGTCTTAGAGGGCTGAAACTTGGCCACAATGGAGAGTCACTTCTGGCAGGAATAACTGGCAGAACGGATTGTTTTAATATGTGAAGATATTAAACTATGAATGGTATTTTGGGTCTGGGGTGGAAACTTAGAGCCCATCTGGTATGGTAATGGTCAGGATGGCATACAAGTTGTCTACCATAAATCCTCTGATGAAAGGTTCACCGCTCTGATTGTATACAATAGGGCGGAGGAACAAAGAGCCTGAGTGGTCTGTAAGTGTCATAATTCACACTTGCAGATAAGGGAGTTCCTAACTACAAAGGAATCTGCTAGACAGCCAGCCGCCCCAAGGTTAAGGGATAGGACTGAGATTGCATATAAATTAGGCTCAGCCTATACCCATTGTCTTTGTGTCATTTCGAGATTGCTGCATGAATTGCTAATCAAGATTCCTGATTACTTCATCATTCCAACCCTAAGTAAGTGTATATTTTGGCTGTTATTTGTATATCTTGTGTGTTCACCTTTTTCAAGGAATAAATTATATTTATCATATCTCAGTCGTGTTCAGTTCAACCCAGGTATTTTGGTGTATAATACAGCCTCTCATAAGTTACCGTGACAGCAGGTGCTTGGAGAACATTTAGAGGGAGCGAGTGCAGCCTCTGAAAATTGTTGAAGGCATGAGAGCTATAGTGACCAGAGGGAGGGGTGTAGAGGCGGGGTGGAGCGGGATAGAGGGTAAGGGAAAAGACAGGCCTCAGCAGAGCGACTAGTGGTACCTGTATAGTGAGTGAAGAATTTTGAGGTGGATGTGAAGTTTAATAGGAAGCCAGCATAGAGTTTTCTGGAGGAATAGTAAGCTTCTAACAATGGCACTTTTAATATTTATAATATTGTAAACTTTGCCTATTATCTATACAATCCCAGTTCATACTTCCAATGCATTAAAAAAAAACACAGAAGCCAGATCTTTCTAATTTACTTTGATACTTTCCTGAAAAGCTTTAAGAAATGCAATATCCCAGATATCTCTGGAAAGTTAAAGAATAAAATAAAAGGGCATCAATAACACATTTGTTTATCACTTATTACTGACGGCTTCCTTCATCATACAGATTCACATTCCCAAATTAGTGTTGTGATACGATACGTTACCCGTAATTTCCCAGTTTCCAGACAGAAAATCATCTGACAAGTGACATCCCTTTTCCTGAAAGTGATCCTCAGATGACTCAGTTCTGCCTCCAGAGAACAACCTTGACACGGCAACCAGACTTGTTAGAACACACACAGCTACTCTCTGTGCAATGTCAATCGAAATTCACATCAGCTTCTTCTTGTGCTGCTTAATGCCATTGTTTTATCTACACTTTGGAGAGAACAGTAATTCAGTAAATGAAGGAAGAATGCTCAACACAGATGCCTCTTTTGGTTCGGAAGAACACGGTTGCGCAGCAAGAACTGGGGATTTATGGCACGTTGTTGGTTGTTGGCACAAAACATTATTATCATTTATTTGTAAAGCGCCAACATATTCTGCAGTGCAGTACAATGGTGGTGCAGAGTTATGTATATCACATAAACAGAATGACATGCTAAATAAGGACAAACAAATACAGTACAAACTGATACAAGAGGTAATGAAGGACCTGCTCGTGAGAGCTTACGATCTAGAGGGATTATGGGGCAATGTAGAAACGACATTTTAAGTGGCTGCTCACTGCGAGACAGAGTATGAATCAGGGTGGAGCATGGTCCAGCCGCACAGCTGATCCCATTTAGGTTTCGGGCTATCGATGTTTGGAGGATCTTAGCGTGGAATGCGGCCTAGCTGCACAGCGGGTCCCAATAGGGTTGGAGGGGAGAGTTGGAGGTGACAGGGGTGTTGAGGAAGGGGGGGGGAGGATCGTTAGGGATATGCCAAATAGATCTGCTAGAAAGGGTGAGTTTTCAGGGAGTTTTTAAACACCTGAAAGCTAGGGGAGAGTCTGATGGTTCGTGGTAGGGAAATCCAGAGAGAGGGAAATCTCGTAGGTGGGAGTGAGAGGTGGTAATAAGGCAGGAGGAAAGGCGGACGTCATGGACAGAATGTAGGGGGCGTTTAGGGATATCTTCGGGGGTGAGGGCTGAGATGTAATGTTTTCCGGGCTCCACATTCTAGAATGATTAAAACTCATTTACCTGTAATATGGTTCTTTTTAGATGATTTAAATATATATTTATATGATATAGATAATATATAACATCTAGGGAGTTATTAATTGTACTACGATAGAGACATATCAGCACTATCACACTGAAACATTCAATTACAACAGGAAATTCTGTTCTTATTTTTATCCGAGAAAAATAAATATGTCTTTTGCTTTTCTTTGATGCTGGAGCTTGATGGGTTACGCAGCTGTTGCTGCTTGGAGGTGTGTTCCCTCCTCCCCAGGGTTTAAAGCTCGCCCCGCCCCACTTTCCAATTAGCAGTTTTTATCATGATCCTGTGAATCACAGACCCAGTGTGGTCTTTCTCCCTCCAGCAGAAAGAGGGGTGCATGAGAATTGTGCCAGGTAGTGTTAGGACCTGCAGATTGGTCGTGCTGTGAAGTGGCTGCAGGCTTATGACCTTTTGGCCAAAGGGTTTAACTAAATGACCCTTTTTCATGTGCAGATAAGCACGGAGGTATTGCACTATATGTTGTGTCAATTTGTATGATGCGCTGGCATTTCTGTTTTTATATGTCACTGTCCTTAGTTGACTAAGAGGGACAGTTCCTTTAAGAATATTTGGAATTCGAGATGTGAAAATTATTTGCACACATTCGACTTTGCCGATCTCTGATCGGGCACACCCACCTCTTTAAAAAAAAAAAAAAAAAGCTGTGTGTGCTGAGCACGCGCATAGTAAGTGAAACTTCTTTGACTTTTGTCACAGAAATTGTATTTGTGTTGGTGATGTTTTAATTAAAAATCAAAATACAATTTCAGTTACAAAACGCAAATAAATTTGACTTAGAATGCGCGTGTTCGGCACACATCCCATGTATTAGCTATTTGCACTAAGTGTGAATTCCTTGTGTGTATGTGTGTCAGTGTGTGTGTATGTCTGTGTGTGTGTGTGTGTCAGTCAGTGTGTATGTGTATTTGTGTCAGTGTGTATGTGTAAGTCAGTGTGTGTGTCAGTCAGTGTGCGGGGGTGTGTGGGTGAGTCAGTCAGTGTGCGGGGAGGGGTGGGTGATTCAGTCAGTGTGCGGGGAAGGGTGGGTCAGTCAGTCAGTGTGTGGGGAGGTGTGGGTGAGTCAGTCAGTGTGTGGGGAGGGGTGGGTCAGTCAGTCAGTGTGCGAGGGAGGTGTGGGTGGGTCAGTCAGTCAGTGTGCGGGGAGGTGTGGGTGGGTCAGTCAGTCAGTGTGCGGGGAGGTGTGGGTGGGTCAGTCAGTCAGTGTGCGGGGAGGTGTGGGTGGGTTAGTCAGTCAGTGTGCGGGGAGGTGTGGGTGGGTTAGTCAGTCAGTGTGCGGGGAGGGGTGGGTCAGTCAGTCAGTGTGTGGGGAGGTGTGGGTGAGTCAGTCAGTGTGCGGGGAGGGGTGGGTCAGTCAGTCAGTGTGCGGGGAGGTGTGGGTGGGTCAGTCAGTCAGTGTGCGGGGAGGTGTGGGTGGGTCAGTCAGTCAGTGTGCGGGGAGGTGTGGGTGGGTTAGTCAGTCAGTGTGCGGGGAGGTGTGGGTTAGTCAGTCAGTGTGCGGGGAGGTGTGGGTGGGTCAGTCAGTGTGCGGGGAGGTGTGGGTGGGTCAGTCAGTGTGCGGGGAGGTGTGGGTGGGTCAGTCAGTCAGTGTGCGGGGAGGTGTGGGTGGGTCAGTCAGTGTGCGGGGAGGTGTGGGTGGGTCAGTCAGTGTGCGGGGAGGTGTGGGTGGGTCAGTCAGTGTGCGGGGAGGTGTGGGTGGGTCAGTCAGTCAGTGTGCGGGGAGGTGTGGGTGGGTCAGTCAGTCAGTGTGCGGGGAAGTGTGGGTGGGTGGGTGGGTCAGTCAGTCAGTGTGCGGGGAGGTGTGGGTGGGTCAGTCAGACAGTGTGCGGGGAGGTGTGGGTGGGTCAGTCAGTCAGTCAGTGTGCGGGGAGGTGGGGGGGTGGGGGTCAGTCAGTGTGTGTGGGTGGGTGGGTCAGTCAGTGTGTGTGGGGGGGGGTGGGTCAGTCAGTGTGTGTGGGTGGGTCAGTCAGTGTGTGTGGGGGGGTGGGGGGGTCAGTCAGTGTGTGTGGGGGGGTGGGGGGGTCAGTCAGTGTGTGTGGGGGGGTGGGGGGGTCAGTCAGTGTGTGTGGGGGGGTGGGTGGGTCAGTCAGTGTGTGTGGGGGGGGTGGGTGGGTCAGTCAGTGTGTGGGGAGGGGGGGTGGGTGGGTCAGTCAGTGTGTGGGGAGGGGGGTGGGTGGGTCAGTCAGTGTGTGGGGGGGGTGGGTGGGTCAGTCAGTGTGTGTGGGGGGGGGTGGGTGGGTCAGTCAGTGTGTGTGGGGGGGGTGGGTGGGTCAGTCAGTGTGTGGGGGGGGGTGGGGGGGTCAGTCAGTGTGTGGGTGGGGGGGTCAGTCAGTGTGTGGGGGGTGGGTCAGTCAGTGTGTGGGGGGGGGTCAGTCAGTGTGTGGGGTCAGTCAGTGTGTGGGGGGGTGTCAGTCAGTGTGTGGGGGTGTGTGTCAGTGTGTGTGTGTGTCAGTCAGTGTGTATGTGTGTATGTGTGTGTGTGTGTGTATGTGAGTCAGTGTGTGTGTATGTGAGTCAGTATGTGTGTATGTGTCAGTGTGTATGTATGTGTGTGTGTGTCCTGCCCCCCTCTCTCCTGACTCTCCCCAGCACACTTGTCCTTTCCCTGCACCCAGACCCTTTCAGCATTCCCCCCCCCCCCCCATTCCTACCCATCGCGGCACAGAGGAGATGGAGGCAGTGTCGGCGGGGGGAGAGGGAGAAGCGCGTCATCGTCAGCTGGAGCCGACTCGGAGGTTTCTGATGGTGCTGTGGGGGACGCAGCGCACTCATCACCCCCCTCCTCCCCCCCCCCCCGTTACCGGAGCAGTTCTATGCCTCGGCCGGGGCATGCACCGGGAGGAGAGGCCGCAGGAGATCAGTGCCTGCATAGAGCCCCGGGGAGCAGTGTGGGCTTCAGTGTCCCTGTGAGGAGAGTCATGGCGTCTCGAGCGTCGCCATGACTACCGGGCATGCGCAGCATATCAATGGGCGGGGAACGGGCGGGGAATCAGCGGCGCCGTCACAACTGCGCATGCGCGGCATGGCAGCGGCCGTTAGGAGCGGCGGCTATCGCCGCCGCATATGTCACGATGTGTGGGGGGGGGGTGGTGCTCGGGGGGGGGGGGGAGCGATTAGGAGCGGCGCCGGTGGCTATCGCCGCCGCCGCCGCATCTGATTTGTGGAGCGGGTGTGATGTCAGTGTTGGGGTCGGGCTGAGCCAGAACACAGCCCGGCCTCAACTGCCAGCACTGACGTCACATCCGTTTCATTTCTGTCTCCACAATTCTTTTTTGCCCCATCACGAATGAGGCGCCACTAAGGAAGTTTCACTTCAAAAATAATAATAATAATAAAGAAAAAAAAATATATGAATATTCACGTGTTCAAACTATTTGTGCAAAAGTGCGAATATCTGCATTGGGGGCAATTTGTGTGGACATTCGCAATCGTTGAAAATAGAATATTTGTTTTAACATTCGAATGTTATCACATTAGAAACAAGGGAGGGATATTAGAACACGGCGGCACCTTTAGGTACATACTCCCTCATTATCCTATGCCAAATGTGTGGGTGAATGTGAAACCGCAAATCTAATTTTGTCACCAACACTGCAACATTTGACCGAATGTTGACACATTTGCCCGTCTCTAGCATGATAAAAATGCCTGTTTTCCCCCATACGGGAAATAATGTTTTTTTGTTCAGTTCTGATCGCTCTTGACCTCCTCTTACAACCCATCTGCCATGATAACTGAATTGAATGAATGTTATAATGCATTATAATGAAACCTGCCGCTACTGTTTTACAGACAGGTGCATCCTTTACTTAAACATGTGAGTGGTAGCTGACAGTTCATTTGCAATGAGTGGGAGGAGTGTGGGCTGAGCTGCTGCTAAAGGTATGAAGTGGTTGTGTTTCAGAGTAATTGGTCCAATGCGTGCAGCTCACTGCCACCTTAGCAATAGATGTCAGTAATGCCAGTGTGCCAGCTTTAATGCAGGTGACTGACCCTGTCATGTTTCCACTAGCTAACAAATGGGTGCAGGGGTCTGTGTTTAGTTTAGATGTATGACAAGGTGCTAAAGCAGATTAACTTATAGTGCCAGGGAAAGGCAGCTCTGAGTCTGCTTAAAATCAGCAGTATCCATCAGAAATGCACTGTCCAGCAGTGACATGCTTAACATTTTTACTGCCACAGAAGCGAAATGCCTTTCAGACCCTCCCTGCAGCTATGGAGATAATATTACATATGGATTCTCGTGACAAAACCAGCTACATTATTCTAAGAAAATGACCTCCAATCATTGTCTTTTTACATATAATTTTGCTCACCGCTACGGTTATTGGTTTTGCAGTAAGTACAGTGTGCTGCTGGAATCTCTAGCAACGCAGAGATGAAACGTCAAAGTTTGAAGGTATCTCCTTCCCGTTTGTATATATTCGGTAGTCATATATAACCTGCTTACGTTTGTACATATTTTATTTCCTCCTTTGTTTTTGTTGTCTACAGTGCTGTGTTGGTGATTTTATATAATAATCATAATATATTATTACATGCACATATATTCTTATATAGAATACATATACTTTTTACATTGACATTAACACACATACACACACACATAATATATATAAATATATATATATATATGTATATAACAAAATATAATTTTTTGTTATGTACTGTAGTCCTAAAATATAATTGCCGCATAAAATAAAATAGAGACAGGGAGATACATGATCATTATAGGGTTAATTGCTACAGACATGAACACGGATTGGAGTCCCTACCCCGGAGAACAAAATCTACAGCATAAAAGCAATAGCATAAGCCACAAGTCACATATAAAGCGGTACCTTTTTTGCCTACACAAATCAGTGTATAAACATATACAGTACACAAATATATATGTTGGAGAAGAGGTTTCCTAGGGTGTTACTGATACAAGCATTTTCCGCTCCCCTATGCATTGTCTCACTGAGCAGTGCGCATATGCAGATAAGGAGGCGGGGGTGTTATTAGACCCTGAAATAGAATTTCTTCCATATCCTGTGACAAGCTGCTAGAATATTTATTTTTCCGTCTGAAACATTACATTAACCCCTTTGCACACACTGGAGGCATTTTCGGCAACAAGGATTGATATCTCACTGATGTACTTGTCAGTAGCAAAGTCTTTTCTGAGTGTATGTTAATGCAATCATATGCCACAAAATCGAGTTAGATTTTTAGTACTCTCTTGAATCAACGCTGTGGATTATAATTTAACGCGTAATTTCATTTTGTATGCTTTATATAACTATGAAATAATAATGACAAATAATTTAATAGTAAAGCGATAATGAGTATGGCTATATGTTTCCAACCATTTGTTTTATTTCCTGCTTATAGAATGGAGACCTACAATAATAAAAGTGATTGCTGATTTTCACTGAATAACCCTCATGGTTTTTTAACCCTCTCCAAACACCACTAAAGAAATACATGTTTGTTGTTCTTTCTTCATTTTACAGCTGTATTCAGATGTTGTCATAAACAACAAGGGCTTCACACTAGATACTTCCGAGGCTTGTAATATAGTGTGTGCGGCTGTGCACGTGACGCACACTTTTTGTGTGTATGGTGGTCTGTGCTGTCGGGAGTGACAGGTTGTATATGTGTATGTGTGTGTGTGTTCAATTACTATAGTTAAGAGGGTGCTTCCTCAGGGCTGTGCTATAGAGGGTGCGCTTGCTGCGCCATGTGCGCGCACGGCAGTTATAGTTGGCTGTGGTTAGTCAGCCTTTCTATAATGGTGCTGCGCGTGTGCGAATTTGCGAAAAATGCGAATTTGTTTATGCATATAATCAGTGTTCGGCAAATCACCCAAAAATCTACTAGCCCAACCAAAAAATCTACTCGCCCCTAACCCCGCCCCCTAGTCCCGCCGCTAGCCCCGCCGCCAACCCCGCCCCTAGTCCCGCCCCCAACCCCGCTTTAAAATAAAACACATTTAATAAATTCCTAGTCAGAACAACATTTATTTTTGACATAAATGTATTTATTGTATTACATTATACTACAATTAGTCGTGTGTGTGTGTGTGTGTGTGTGTATGCCGGATCTTACCTGATCTGCAGTTCCTCAATGTCCAGGTATTCCTCATTCCAATATACATTGGAGGGGAGGTGTTCCCTACCTGTCTTCTGGGTTAGGGGGGGTTCCGATGTCTTCCATGTGATGCTTGAGTCAGATCTGGAAGAGAGCAGTGTAGGTTATTTCGGTGTAGTATTGGGCAGTTAAGATATATAGGGTAAATAAGATATCCAGAGTGTGAGAGAGAGACAGTGGGTGAGAGAGAGAGAGAGAGAGAGAGAGACACACACACACACACACAGAGCAGCACACAGAGAGAGAGAGATAGAGAGACAGAGAGAGAGACAGAGAGAGAGAGAGAGAGAGAGAGAGAGAGACACACAGAGAGAGAGAGAGAGACACAGAGAGAGAGACACAGAGAGAAAGAGAGAGACACAGAGAGAAAGACAGAGACACAGGGAGAAAGAGAGAGACACAGAGAGAAAGAGAGAGACACAGAGAGAAAGAGAGACACACAGAGAGAAAGAGAGACACACAGAGAGAAAGAGAGAGACACAGAGAGAAAGAGAGAGACACACCGAGAAAGAGAGAGACACACCGAGAAAGAGAGAGACACATCGAGAAAGAGAGAGACACACCGAGAAAGAGAGAGACACACCGAGAAAGAGAGAGACACACCGAGAAAGAGAGAGACACACCGAGAAAGAGAGACACACCGAGAAAGAGAGAGACACACCGAGAAAGAGAGAGACACACAGAGAAAGAGAGAGACACACCGAGAAAGAGAGAGACACACCGAGAAAGAGAGAGACACACCGAGAAAGAGAGAGACACACCGAGAAAGAGAGAGACAATGAGAGACACAGAGAGATTGAGAGACAATGAGAGACATAGAGAGATTGAGAGACAAAGACAGAGAGAGTGAGACAGGGAGAGGGTGAGGGTGACAGGGAGAGGGTGACACAGGGAGAGAGCGACAGGGAAGGGTGACACAGGGAAAGAGTGACACAGGGAAAGGGTGACACAGGGAGAGGGTGCCACAGGGAGAGGGTGCCACAGGGAGAGGGTGCCACAGGGAGAGGGTGCCACAGGGAGAGGGTGACACAGGGAGAGGGTGACACACTCACAGACACACACTCACAGACACACACACAAACACTCAGACACACACACTCACACTCTCTCACACACACACTCACAGACACACACTCCGACTCACACAAACACTCAGACACAAACACTTACAGACTCAAACACACACACTCACAGACTCTCTCACACACACTCACAGACACACACTCACAGACACACACACACACACACACACACACACACACACACACACACACACACACACACACACACACACACACACACACACACACACACACACACACACACACACACACACACCAAAGCATACACACACACACACACACACACACCAATGCATACACACACATGCATACACACACCAATGCATGCACACACATGCATACACACACACACGACAGGGGGAAGAGGAAAGGCAGCCACCACTGCCCCGCTCGCCACCGCCCCCTGTGACCATCTCCAGCCTGGCGCGGGACGCCGTGACAGCCCGAGAAGGGGGGGACACCCCCACTGCGATCTGCTGCCCCGCGCGGGACGCCGTGACAGCCCGAGAAGGGGGGGGACACCCCCACTGCGATCTGCTGCCCCACGCGGGACACCGTAACAGCCCGAGAAGGGGGGGACACCCCCACTGCGATCTGCTGCCCCGCGCGGGACGCCGTGACAGCCCGAGAAGGGGGGGACACCCCCACTGCGATCTCCTAGCCAAGTTAAGCGGGAACAGGGAGAGACGGGGGAACAGGGAGAGACGGGGGAACAGGGAGAGACGGGGGAACAGGGAGAGACGGGGGAACAGGGAGAGAAGGGGGAACAGGGAGAGAAGGGAGAGAAGGGGGAACAGGGAGAGAAGGGGGAACAGGGAGAGAAGGGGGAACAGGGAGAGAAGGGAGAGAAGGGAGAGAAGGGGGAAAAGGGAGAGAAGGGGGAACACCTTCCTCGCGCGGGGAGTAAGGGGGTTGCAGGGAAGGGGAGTAAGGAAGCTTGCAGTGAAGCAGCAGTGGGGCCGGAAGACAGAGGATTGGAGAGTACTTACTTACTCTCCAAGTGCTCCGGCCGGAAAGAATGGCCGCTCGTTGGGGGCTGGCTCATATAGAGCATGGCCGCGCGCCCACAAAGCCTGGGAGCGCGCGCCAATCAGCTGTCAGGTAGGGAGTTTTTTTTTTCCAGCTCGAGCAGGGAAATTTCAGCGCGAACAGGGGAAATTTAAAAATAAAACACGTGTTCTGCTTGGGCCAATGTTTACTCGCCTGGGGGTTAAATCGACCCGCCCCGGGCGTGTAAATGTATACAATTGTCGAACACTGTATATAATATATATATATATACACATAAACAAATTCGCATTTTCTGCAAAACTGATGCACAAAACCTCACCAGATTTATCAAAGGAGAAATTTAACTAAAAATATTAGCCTTTTTTTCGATACTGGAAGTCTGGGGCAGGTTTTGTGCGCTTGTATTGTACCAATTTGGTGGCCTTATACTTAAAGGAATAACACTGTGTTTCGCAAATCCTACATTTACATATGAATTAAAAATGATATAATCATGCTGTAGGAGGAAGTAGCAAATATTTAATTACAAATATTTTTTTACTTAAACAATAGGAAGTGAAAGAATAGATTTGACCATAACAATTCTGTACTCTGTACCTATTCTGGAGCCACAGGGTATTTGCTGGATATAAGTATGGCCAGATAGCTGAACTGATCCCTCTTTAAAAGCACCGCAAGTCCTTTAGTATTTTCTTAGCTTTACTGAAGGAGTCACAGAAATGAGAGGTACTTGCAGATGTGGTAGTGTGAGTAGAGAGTGCTTCTCTAAATGGAGGTGCTTGTAGTAAATAGAAGAAGGTCAAAACGAATAGCTTTGCCAGCGGAGGTAAGATAAGTGTACTCACTCAGCCTGCATGGGATGAAAAGGAAGTATGTCACAATTGCCACACAGGAAGAGCCTGAGAACCAAACTAACTGTAATAAAGGCAAGGGAGTAGGGTTGAACCAATCTTCTGGCTATGAAGATTGAAGGGTTGCCAGGGTAACCAACTAGGATGTGTAAAGGACAAATGTATCAGTAATGTTGCCTTTACACAGGCAGCTAGCTGCTGGAACAGGGGAACTAACAAGCAGCTAACTAGAGAAACAGAAATCTGAGGGCTGCAAAAAGGCACAGAAAAATGTGTAATCCTGTTCCAGGACAGTACCCCTTATTCCCATCACACTTTGTTAAGCACCTGGAAGTACCTTCTCACCATTAACGTCTCCATAACCTACTCCTGAAATAGGCCCAGAAGGCACTCTATAAATGAACTCAACTTCTCGACTTCTTCTTCAGTTGGTCACCACCCTACAGCATTGATTTTATTTTAAGGATCTTTCTCCATCTCCTGCTCTGTTCAGCGGCAGTAGTGCTGCAGCAAGTCTGATCAATTTGACATGCAGCTAACCCATCCCATTTCCCCAAGAGCTAAAACTAATCAGCATAAATGTAAGCTTAGAAATGTGACCATCATCTTGGGAGGTGATGGGAGTGTCAGAAGGTCCTGTGTCATTAGCCACGGCTCTACAGGGCTTACTTAATGCAAACACAATTTTAGTAGGAAAATCATTCTGCACACACACTGCCAGCATGCGCAGGTCTCCATCCTAAACAGTTTGGGGTATTTGCGTGTTAAATTAACAACGCGCTGTGAACTCCTGACAGGGTAAATCTGCTGACCAATTCTTAGTCTCCATCAGCAATGCACATGTGCTCTGTCCATAAATATATTATTTTGTGTTCCTGCCAGCACAGACTAATAGGGCTAATGCTTCCTGAGGAGCTGCCCAGAGCTGCATTAGTCACAGATGTTTGATTGATTTAAAACAAAGAGGCTGACCGCCAAACTGCTCTATATGGTTTCTCTTCCTGTCACTTTGCCTGCAGGGTTATCTCTGAAATGCAATTAAGGTGCTTAAAAGTACATTTTCAGGAAGATGCAGAATTGATGTGGGCAGCTATATCGGGGCTCGGTGGCTTAGGACAGTTATGGCTATTGCAGAGAAAGTCATGCCCTATGCTATAGGAGCAGCCAGAAGAGGAGAGATTTGGAAATGTTAAACTTTTCATTACTCTATCCGAGAATGTTTATCAACATTCCATACGATTGTGTTGTGCTACATTCGTTTGCCATTGATTTCAAAACAACAGGGTACAGTCATGGCTGGATTATCATCAAGGGTACATCCCAACCATTTAGATGCTCTAATATGTCAATAACGCAATCCAAGTTACCCTTTATAACTATGACAATGCTCTGTTCTTAAATAGCACTATTAACATATATATGAGTCATATACATAGGTGGACAATACTGGAACAGTGAGTCATTGTCACATGGTCACAAAGACTTCATACTGTCGCCCTGTAATCATTAGGCCACACCCTCTGCCATAGTAAGAACGTAGCAGCTTTTGCTAGCCATTAATCAAAGCATTTGCAAATAATCACATGCCTTTCTGAGAAAGGTGTACCTAAGATTTTTTTTTTATAACTTAATTTTATTAATTTTCTGCACAGATAATACATGACATATTTCATTCTTTCAACAACATATGTAGGTGGAGCTGAACAGAGCAAATGGTACAGACAAATCATAAGAAGGGAAAAGGTGGGGAGGGGGGTTGGGTGTATTGTAGGTCTTTTTGACTTCTGTTCTCATATTTGTCTCCTTTGGTGAACCTCAGCATGTCAATATGGTCGACCCTTTCTGGCCGCTGCGCGGCCCTACTCCCGCCCTGTTCCTTGTATGTTCCTGCAACTAGTCAGAGGAGAACGCATCTAGAACTATCATAGCAATACTGTGGTGACATTCACTCCTGGGATGTCCGTCTGGGCCAACCAAGGCTGCCAGACTTTTTGGAATTTATTGCCAGATTCATTAACTAGACTTGTTAACTTCTCCATCTGGCACACAAACCAAATTCTGTTCCTAATTTTGGCCAGGGTCGGAATCACATTTTGTTTCCACAATGCTGCGATCTCGCAACTCGTTGCCGTTGAAAAGTGGGCAATTAACTTAGAATTAGTTCTGGATATACTCTGTATGGTCTACTCAGTAAGAACAGCCAGTGGTCCATGGTGATGTCGAGGTCCAAAATCCTCTGTAGACAATCTTTCATTTGTTCCCATAAGGGTGTAAGACGAGGGCTAGATCACAGCATGTGCAGCAAGTCTGCTGGCTCTCCACACTGTTTGGGACACAATGGGGAGTAACCCAGAACAAATTTAGATAGTTTAAGTGGAGTGAGATACCACCTCATCAGGATCTTATATGCGTACTCTTCACCCAGGTCTGCTTCCCACTTAGCTACGTATTGGAGCATCCTATAGTACTCCTCTCCAGAACAGATCACTTCCCTGTACATTCGAAAAGTTAGTCCACTTGTATCTGTTTCCAATATACAGATTTTTTTCAAAATTCATCAATGGTGGGTGGGGTGAAATGTTATTATTGAAGGCCCGAATATGGAGTTACCTAAAGAATTCTGAGTTGGGGATGTCTTTGTCTGCCTTAATTTTAAGTTTTGATACCAATCCTACCCTCTAGATCTTTGAGCCTACCATACCCTCTTTGTGTCCAAATTTTAAAATCCACGCTATTCAGGCCCAGAGCAAAGTCAGAGTTATTTAGTAATGGTGACATTAACGAATCTTTGGAAGTTGGAGAACATCTAAATTTGGAGGCCTCCTAAACTGTTAATGAATTGGTCATTCAAGAAAGCGGCTCACGTATGGATTTAAGCATCCTTTTAGGGGACCAAATCAAATTATGTAGATCTATGGGTGCACACAATTCAATCTCTAGTGCTACCCATCTTTTAGAAGCGGGATCTGTATGCCACTGTGACATTTGGCATAATTGGGGCGCCTTGTAATATGACAACAAGCAAGATACCTCTAACTCGCCTCCCAAAATTGGTCTTTTGTGTATTTTACTCCTAACTCTCGGGGTTTCGCCTTTCCACAGAAATTTAGAAATCAACGTCTGCACCGAGCGAATATCCCTCAGCACCACCAGCACTGGAAGGGTTTTGAATAAACAATGGAGATGAGGTAGTAGGTTAATTTTAACACAGTGTATTCTACCAAACCAAGAAACACTGTAGGAGGACCACCCCCCATATCTCCTTTTAGCGTTTGTAACAGTTTAGGGTCATTCGCTCTGTACAACGTCTTATAACTATTTGTTATGTGAATCCCTAGATATTTAATGGCTATAGGTTGCCAGTTAAAGTTTATGGATATCAGCTTTTCCACCTCTTTGGGCAGGTTCACATTTAAGGCCTCGGACTAGAATTGATTAATTTTGAAACCTGAGATTCTATTAAATTTGTCTAATAAACTGAACAGGTTAGGTAGGGAGGTGAGAGGTTTTGACAACATCAGCATGATATCGTCTGCATAAAGAGCAATCTTGTGTGCTTGGTCATTGATTTGGATGCCAGATATATCCAGGTTTTTCCTAATTTGAGCTGCTAGTGGTTCCATGCATAAGACAAACAGCACTGGCAAAAGCAGGCACCCCTGTTTGGTACCACCTTTAATCTGAAAGAGGTCAGATGGGAAACCATGATGGATTAACTTTGCTGCCGGATTGGATATACAGTGCTGTGATTGCCATTAATATTCTACCCCCGAAATTGAATGCTCCCAGCGTGGCCTTGAGGTATTTTTGTTGTTAGCCAATTCAATCAAATCAATTATGCGTCTGGTGTTGTCTGCCTCCTGCCAATTTTCTATAAAACCCACCTGGTCCGGATAGACTAGTCTAGGTAGGATATGACCCAGTCTGTTCGATAATAATTTAGAATAGATTTTGATGTCCGAATTTGTTAGTGAAATTGGTCTATAACTTTTACAGTTTGTTGGATCTTTGCCTTCCTTGAAGATTAGGGAGATACATGCCTGGAGTATCTGATCTGGGATTGAGGCCCCCGCCAGCACTGCATTATACATTCGTAGCAAATGGGGGGCTAATAATTTGTCGAATGTTTTGTAATATAGATTCGAGAAACCATGAGGGCCTGGAGCTTTAGAGGGTTTCAGATGCTTAATCACCTCTAACACCTCTTCAATAGAAAAGTCTCTGACGCTGCTCTCTCTCCTCCCCACTCAACCTAGGAAGGTCGGAATCCACCAGAAACTCCCTTAAGGCCAGCTCAGTCTTAACCCCACGGGAGACCTTCTCACCCTTATAAAGCTCCTCGTAGTACTTTTTAAACTCTTCTACAATTAGTTTACGGTTGGTCAATTCTCCTGATTTTCTGCGGATTGTATGTATATTGTAATTGAGCTGTCTATTTCTAATTTTGTGGGCCAGCATGGTATCTGGCTTGTTTGCTTTTTCAAAAAATGTCCTCTTTGACCAACTCAGAGAATTCTCAGCCTGGGAGGTAAGTATCATATTTAACTCTAATCTCACATCTTTAAACTCCTTTAGGATGTCAGCTCTCCTCGTTCGTCTATGCAGGTCCGAGAGCTCTTGTAGTTTAGCCTGCAACTTCGTCACTTTAGCCTCTCTCTCTTTCTTGCACCCTGCTGCTATGTTAATGAGGGTACCCCCTGAGCGTTGCATTATGGGCTACCCAAAGTGTTAGGCGTGATAATACACTGCCTACATTGATTCTGAAGAATTGATCTATTTCCACATTGAGAGTCTGGAGTACCTCGGGAATTTTAATAATTGACTCATTCGACTTCCAGTTTACTCCCGGTCTGTCTAGATTAATTTCGGAGCAACTTAATTCTATTCTATTGGTGCATGATCTGACCATGAAATATCATGCGTCCGAGCTTCGGAGTCTACTAGAAACAAAGAAGTAATCTATTCTGCTATAGCTGTCATGGGGGTGAGAATAGAATGTAAAACCCTTGTGCCTCGGATGAAGCTCCCTCCGGTTAACAGATAATTTGTTGTCTCGAAGACCACGTAGGAATATGCCCGTATCTTTTCTCTTTACTCTTTTGGGCTGGGTCGAGCTATCTAGTTCCAGATCTAGCACTATGTTGAAGTCCCCTGCCAAGATTGTGTGACCTTTTGCAACTCTGCCAAGTGTGCTGAAAAAGGAGGTAAAGAATTTTGGATCATGTTCACAGGGGGCATAAATAGTAGCAAGTGTTAAATATTGGCCCTGAAGCTTGCCCACTAGAATTAGGAACCTTCCTTCCCCATCCCTCCTATTACTACTCCTCCTCTTTTCTTAACATTGGCTGAGGAGAGGTACCACTGTCTATATTGTTTAGCACATCCAGCCACCCAAAATATTTTGATAAAGTGTGTCTCTTGTAAAAGGATGACATCCGCTTTTTTCTTTTTGTAGTCTAAAGGTGCCAGCCTTCTCTTTCATGGGTTATTCAGGCCTTTTTTTACGTTGTGTAATATGATAGCTACAGTATAGACAGTGAGAGTGTGATTCCACTTACCCCAACTTCATCCAAGCCAGGACCGCACAGGAGCCTCCGAGACCGTTTGAAGACCTTTAATTTCCATCTTGACCTTCAAAACAAACCGGGAGAGGAGACCAAACGTACGGAAGGAAAGGGAAGACAGAAAAACTCCATCCGAGTCTGAGGAGATCAAAGGTGACCTACACCCGTCTGCCCCTGGGAAAAGATGCCCTCCTGAGCCCCAACATAGTAAGGTCCAGGGTTCCAGACATTGAGGACGTTTGCTGTCCCAAGCGTACATAAGATTTAATGTTTTGTGTACAAACATAATTTGTACAGTATGATATTGTGTTTCCACAGGATCTCCACTTCCCTATATATTTTGCTAATAAAACAATAATTTGCCATTTATAATAAAATGTAGAGCAGTGCTGCCTGACCTGTGAAAGAGAGCATTGCTCAGAAAGCTTGTCTTTCAAATATACAGTACAGTATTGTCTCAGTCGAAATAAAAAAAAACTATCTATTTAAATACTCACTTATTACTTCACAACAAAATCTTCAAATTATACAATTTTTTCCCTAACAAAGTATTTATGTAAATAAAAAAAAGCAACAACAACATTCTGTGGCTTTTTATCATTATTAATGCAATTGCTTTTGCTACAACACAACAGGAAGTGAATTTCCTTTTAATCCCTTATCCTAATTATCTTTCTACTTGCTCCCGCTCCTATTTCTTCTAGTGTTGGCTAATTAACTGTAATCCTTACATTATGCATTCAAGCAATTTTCCCTACTAAAGTCTGTTCAGTTAAAGACTGAAAGCAGTTACACTGTCGCTCTCTCCAGTAGTGAGAGGTTGGAGATCCTACTTTTAAAAGCAAGAATAAAAGATTAGGGTTTGCAAAATGCATGCAGTTGATAAATTATTAAAGAATGTTATCCTCAGTTTCCACCTCTTATGATTTTGGCTAAAGGCTTCTTATTTTCGGTTCAATCTCTCGCTCCTGCTGGAAGTGTGAAGGGGAAAGTGTATAAGCACTGTGTAGGTTGTCTATGATTTACTATTCTGTCCTTTAGTGTCTGCATCAAATGTACAAAAGGTCTCTAAAATCGACACATTTGGCTAAGCGAGATAAGGCTTCTGTTAGTTCAGAGCTTTCAATGCTCCAGAAAACGTGGTAAAAAAAGAAGGTCCGAGGATGCAAAAAGTGATTCATTCTGTTATAATGTGTATATTGTCTTTACTTACTTAATTTCTACTATTGCTTCTTGCGGCTACTTAGTGTATTTGATGCATGTGTAAGCAGTGCAAAAATTGAGAAATATACCTTGATAATATACCTTGATATTCACTTTTAAGACATGTAAACTGTAAGATGATTTTAATATCTATTAAATGGCAAAATGCCCTATTCTACATCTTAAGGAATTACCAGTTCTGATGCCAAATTACATTTTCCTCTCTACAATAATGCAAATTTAGTGTATCTAGTTCACAATCTAGGTTTTTTAATTTCTGTAAGGGGGTAGGGTCTTCAAGTAAGACCCCCTTTAATGCTACGGTTGTTCCATAAACTATAACCATATGAAATTACTTGGTGAGTATGGGAAGCAGACAGTCTATTTTAGCCTTAGTATGACAGAACAAACATCTATGTCCACCCATCTTTTAAAGTCCCTAGATGAATGCCATCTAGTAACCTGGCTAAGTTGAGCTGCCCTATAGTATCTGTATATGTTAGCTAATGCAGGTCCGTCCCTGTATCCGATGCATGCTGAGGTGAAGACAGGAGACTTGTTTTAGGGGGGAAATAATGTAGGCTTTTATTCAGTCGTTTTCAGAAACTTAAAGTATAGGCTTTTCTTAGCCCAAATTCTGAAACAAAGTATAGGCTTTTTTTAGGCCAAAATTCGGCTTCTCCGGTGTAGGAAAATCCATATAGATCTGTAAACATCTATATAGACTGTTGGCATCAAGGACACAGAGATATGGCCTGCACACCCTTGTGTCCCTAAGGGTCAATGACACACACGTGTGGCCTGTACGCAGACCAGGGAGAGACAGAGAAACAGTTCCCTTTCATGACTTTTAAACCATAAAATCAACTATAGAAGTAGTAAGCTACACCAGGCCTATTTTGTTCTTTTGTTCAGGTGTTTCTCCAAATGCCGCCTGGATCTTTGGAATCTCCATTACATCCATTAATGCTACGGTTATTTCATACACTATAACCACATGAAATTACTTAGTGAGTATGGGAAGCCTTAGTATGACTAAATCTATGTCCAACATACAGGACCCCTATAAGCTCATATATATAGTGTTCGACAAATCACCCAAAAATCTACTCGCCCAACCAAAAAATCTACTCGCCACCTAGTCCCGCCCCCAACCCCGCCCCTAGTCCCGCCCCTAAACCCGCCCCTAGTCCCGCCCCCAACCCTGCTTTAAAATAAAATATATAAATAAAATACATTTAATAAATTCCTAGTCAGAACAACATTCGTTTTTGACAAATGTATTTATTAAATTATACTAACGTGTTAAACGTGAATTGAAAGCGTTGTGGTTATTCAAAGTTACCAACTTACAGTATGTCTCCAGACAGGTACTCCAGATCCACACAGAGGGGGGGGAATCCATATACAAAAGAGGGAAAGCAAATAGTGTAATACTGTTTTTAATGTTAAAAACATAAGGTATTTCACTTACATAAGTGCCTTTGTTTGAGAGCATTCAGACCACCCTGGGTCATAAGGTCAGACAAGAGTATTCACAGCAACAGCATCTGCTCCACGGCTGTCACAGCAGGTACTGGGCTGATCAAAGTTGTCCTCCACTCTGGATGTCATCAACAAGGGCTCCTTAGTGATGTCTGATTCACCCAACGCGCGTTTCTACCGCCAAGTCTTCATCAGGGGCTAATCTGATCTTAAATCTTAGATTAACCCCTGATGAAGACTTGGAGATAACTAAGGAGCCCTTGTTGATGACATCCAGAGTGGAGGACAACTTTGATCAGCCCAGTACCTGCTGTGACAGCCGTGGAGCAGATGCTGTTGCTGTGAATACTCTTGTCTGACATTATGACCCAGGGTGGTCTGAATGCTCTCAAACAAAGGCACTTATGTAAGTGAAATACCTTATGTTTTTAACATTAAAAACAGTATTACACTATTTGCTTTCCCTCTTTTGTATATGGATTTCCCCCCCCTCTGTGTGGAGTACCTGTCTGGAGACATAAGTTGGTAACTTTGAATAACCACAACGCTTTCAATTCCCGTTTAACACGTGAGTGCAAATTTTATAGAATTTCCAGCATTGAAATTATCTGTTGGAGCAGACATATTGCACTATTTTGTGTTTTCACTTTCTTTTCCATATCCTGATGTGATTTGCGTACCTGTTTCTCCTTCGTTTGCTGATTGAATTTGGTTTGAATTCTACGTCGGGAGCTGCACTCATTAAGGATAGTATATCATCTGTGTTACATTGATTTATTAGTAATATTATTTGCGCTTGTTCTTTTTTTCACTGTTACATTATACTACAATTAGTCCTTGTTACGTGTGTGTGTGTGTGTGTGTGTGTGTGTAAGTAAGTGTGTAAATGTCGGATCTAGAACTAAAAGCCACAGGTGAATGACTAGTTTCCTGAACCCCTTAACCACTTCACAATATCTAAAGCAGCAATCCCGCCTGGGATCTTACCTGATACGCAGTCCCTCAATGTCCAGGTACCTCATTCCCGCAATGTTATAAGTTGAAGGGGAGGTGTTCCCTACCTGTCTTCTGGGTTAGGGGGGATTCCGATGTCTTCCGTCTGAAGCTTGAGTCAGATCTCGAAGAAAGCAGTATAAGTTATTTTGGTATAGTATAGGACAGTTAAGATATATAGGGTAAATAAGATATCCAGATACAGAGAGAGGAGAGAGGGGGAGAGAGGGGGAGAGAGGGGGAGAGAGAGAGAGAGAGAGAGAGAGAGAGAGAGAGAGAGAGAGAGAGAGAGGAAGAGAGAGAGAGGAAGAGAGAGAGGAAGAGAGAGAGGAGAGAGAGAGGGGAGAGAGAGTGGAGAGAGAAAAAGAGACAGAGGGGGGAGAGAGAAAAAGAGACAGAGGGGGAGAGAGAAAAAGAGACAGAGGAGGGATTGAGAAAAAGAGAGAGGAGAGAGAAGGAGAGAGAAGGAGAGAGAAGGAGACAGAATGGGGAGAGAGAAAAAGAGACAGAGAGGGAGAGAGAAAGAGAGAGGGGAGAGAAAGAGAGAGGGGAGAGAAAGAGAGGGGAGAGAGAAACCAGAGATGGGGAGACCAGAGAGAGGGGAGACGGGGGAGACTAGAGAGAGGGGAGACCAGAGAGGGGAGATGGGGGAGACCAGAGAGAGGGGAGATGGGGGAGACCAGAGAGAGGGGAGACGGGGGAGACCAGAGAAGGGGGAGACCAGAGAGAGGGGAGACGGGGGAGACCAGAGAGGGGGGAGACCAGAGAGAGGGGAGAACAGAGAAAGGGGAGATGGGGGAGACCAGAGAGAGGGAAGACGGTGTGACTGACTGACCGGGGCAGGGGTGACTGACTGACGAGGGCAGGGGTGACTGACTGACCGGGGCAGGGGTGACTGACTTACCGGGACAGGGGTGACTGAATGACCGGGGCAGGGGTGACTGACTGACGAGGGGAAGCTGGGGAAGCAGGGACATGAGGGGGCATCCCCACTCCCATCACCCACCGCGCTCTCTGACACGGGACCGGGGCGAAGCGGGGGGAAATCAGGGACATGAGGGGGCATCCCCGCTCCCATCACCCGCCGCGCTCTCTGACACGGAACCGGGGGGGAAGCGGGGGGGAAGCAGGGACATGAGGGGGCATCCCCGCTCCCATCACCCGCCGCGTTCTCTGACACGGGACCGGGGGGATGAGGGGGAAGCAGGGACATGAGGGGGCACCCCCGCTATCATCTCCATAACTGCGGGCAGCAGGAGCGCCGGGGAGGGGAGGGAGGTGGGGGAAGGCACAGATAATACTTACTGTGTCCTCCATGGGAAAAGAATGGCCGCTCGTTGGGGGCTGGCTCATATAGAGCCTGGCCGCGCGCCCACAAAGCCTGGGAGCGTAGGGGAGTTTTTTTTTTTTTTCAGCCAGCGGGAAGAGAGAAATTTCAGCGCGAGCAGGGAAAATTTAAAAAAACAAACACGTGTGCTGCTTGGGCCAATATTTACTCGCCCGGAGGTTAAATCCACTCGTCCCGGGTGTGTAAATGTAAATGATTGTCGAACACTGTATATATATATATATGCATATAAGTGTCAAAGAGGAGTGCTACTGAGCATGGCAATATATATTAAAACCAAAGTCAGAACATGAAACACAGACAGAGCTCAGTGCTACATCCAAATACACTACACAATATACTAATACACGGTACAGTGCCTAAATATATATATAAAGATATCTTTTGAATAAAATGGTCTTTTAGTTTAACTCTTTGGCCAAAGTGTTGTAAGCCCTTGAGCCCCTCCAAGGCAGACCACGTCTCAAGGGTCCTAACACTAAATTAGATTCTTAATAACCTGTACAGTACATTACCAGGAACAATGATTTATAATAAATCTGTCAAAATTAGTTGCATAGTTCTAAGTCTGATTGAAGCTCTTATTAACCTGTATAATACCAAGAAAAGCACTCTGTATTTTTTTTTTAACATTATTATTATTATTATTATTATTTTGTTTGTTTGCGACAAATCTAATACAGAGTGCTTTTCCTGGTATTATACAGGTTAATAAGAGCTTCAATCCGACTTAGAACTATGCAGATAGGTGGGAGCCAGTCACACTGGTGATGTTGAAGGGCCTAGTGGCAGCAACCATGTTGATCTGTTTTCTTGATTTTAAAGCAAGGCTGTTTAGAGCTTTTGCAGCGATGTGTGTAAGCCAACTGGTTCTCTCTAAGGAAGGGAAAGGAGCTATAAGGTCTGGGAATGTATCATTGGTGGAGGATCAGCTCCAGTTTTTGATGAGGCAACTCAAGACTGACCAAGTTGGAAAGTGTAAATGGGTCTTGCACAGGGAGTTGCGTGGCAGTACGATATGTCTGGTGCGATCGGCCAAAGAATACATGGAGGTTAGACCGCAGGTGCAAGTTCTGTTCTTTGATATATAGACCATTGTCTATATATCAAATTTTGAGGATGCTTACGTTTTGCCTTGATTAATTGGGCCTGGGTGGTGCAGTGAACTGCTGATTGCTTCCCTTCCTATGCCTTTTAGATTAGAGATGCAAAGGAGGGCTATGTTCAGGGGCTATGTTAGAATAACATAACGTCAACTATAGAAGTAGTAAGCTACACCAGGCCTATTTTGTTCTTTTGTTCCGGTGTGTCTCCAAATGCCGCCTGGATCTTTGGGAACTCCATTACATCAATTTGTCAACAGAGACCGCAGCAATGTGACCATACAGAGGCAATGTTTTTTCAGAGGGATTGGGTTAGAGGGGGGTTTATAAATCAGACTGGTTACTGGAGGGGTTGAGTAGAAGGAGTTCTTTGGGTAGTCTCAATAGTTTGGTGTTGCACGTTTGGGTCAATGACCTTTCACAGGTGCATTCACTTATGCAAATGATGTGTAGGGACTCAGGTAATGTAGAATTTAGTTTTGTCTTAAATTGTACCTAGGTCAGTCTTGCATGGGGCTAGGAGCATGAGGACAGTGGAAAGATAGCGTAGAAAGGTGAATGAAGCGTTCACTACTCAGTTAGGCGATCCTAGGCTTCGTCCTGAAGATATGGATGGGGACCAGTCAGGGCTCTTTTGGGAGAAAGGTATCCACCTGTGGTAAAATGGTACAGATATTTCAACTTAGACCTGCAGGGATTCAAAGGGATTGATTCTATATACAGTATGCTGAAGTGTCTGATCACACTGCAATATACCAAAAACTCCCATTCAAGTCAATGAGAGTTTTCGTCGATCGCAGTGCGATTGGATGCTTCAGGGTTTATATTGTAGAATCAGCTCCAAAGCCTTCTGATCTAAGTACAGATATAGTAGATGAGTATAGTGCTCATACACTATATAGGATGCTTTTACCCCATATATTCCCAACTGACCGTGCCAATTTCCATTTCAGGCCCAGTTCCACAGAGGCCTGTTATTTACTTAACACGGCACTAACCGTAGTTAACACCTCATTTTAGCATTAACATGTATGTTCAAAGCTCACTAATTTCACATTTTCGTCTGGAAAGGCCATAGCATTACTGTAAGTATAACGGACGTTGGTGCTAATGATATGAGACCTCTATTTTTGCAAAGTTCAAAGTGACTTCTATACAACACAGAGGGGAGATACTTGTGAACAACACTGAGATACCTAGAAAACATGCCCCTCTATTTCAGGGTCTGGGTGGGAGCAATGCCACCTTTAGGTAAGATATGCATTATACAATACTATTCAGTCATATATGGCTAATTTACTCTGATACGTTTCTCAGTAACATCTATAAGACTTATGGTGTGATCAAAAGCGTGTTTGCTAGTTATAGACCAAACTTGATCTGGGGTTCATATCTCAGATGCAGCTGCTACGTAAACCCAAAAGCAAAATATATCTGAGATGTGGCTGCATAAATGCTTCTGAAATGTTTCTTGAGCAGTTTTTCTTTGATATAAACAGAATAATAACAATTAGTTTTTTTTATTCTTAACATTATACTACATTGTGTTTTAGGGTCCTGCAATGCAATGTAAATCAATTATCAGCAGAAATGTCCGACAGAGAAGGAGTCACAATTAAAAACATCATAAGATTTATGCCAAGAAATATACAATTCGTGCAAAGTCTCATACCAATGTATCCAAATACATGATTTGAAAAAGGGCAGAAGACAGTGTGACTGCAGCTTTCATTTAACCTCTGAATGTATCTTCCGACAAAGTATTATATCCCATTGTGTAGTTTATCAATGAAATCAAAAGTCCTCTCCACTGCATGTGGATCTGTATTTCAAAAGTACACATTCTATTCTTCCAATTGGGATGGCACTCAATGACAAGGTTAATTCGAGAAGTAGCCAGAAAGGAGCCTTGACTGCAGAAAATAAAATTTTAATAGTTTTATGTCTAGACAAATTATGTGTTTTAATCCATTAGGCTGACTACTGACATTGCTCTTTTCTATTTTTGTCTTTTTGCTTAGACTTGTTACTCTCCCTAGTGGGCTGATGTACAGTATATTGCTTGGTGAACATCACAATACTTATGTAGATGAAGACACAATATAAAGTGTGTTCTCTGCAGAACAGTGCATGGACTTGGTACACAAGACTAATAATAATACATCTGTCCTGTGACTCACATCTACTTCACAGAGGTCTCCATTGTTGTGATCGGCTATATATCTCTCTGTCTTGGAAGGACAATAAGTTTATGAGTTAAGATGTGCCTTCCAGAATGTAATTTGAGCTGTGGAAAACCGACCAAAGAACTGTGCAGATTACATTTTCTCCTTCATGCACAGAAATGTTAATATCTTAATTGAATTTGCCTTTGCTACAGCCACATAGTTTGATAAATTACAAATGCTAGGAGTGCATTCACTCTACAAATATGTCAAACATTGCTTTGCTCTGCTGTAGCTACAAAAACCTCTTCAAAATGTAAGGAAACGTAACTGTAGTAGGTCTACGTCCTTAGTATGCTGCTGAAAGAACGTACACAACGACATTCCTGACAGCTTCAAGAGCCTTGACATGTGTACGCACAGACTCTGACTGACCTTATCAAAGCTAATCAACCATGCACTAAAAAACTGGAAGATCTCTTTTCCAATTTAAAAACTATTCCAGTCAACATCCAGTCATTAGTAGAAAAAATGACTCACTTGAAAATAAATGTGAGGAATTTATTAGGTTGCAAAATGTGGTAGAGCTAGAGGTACAAACCCTGGACTCAAATGGTCAGTCTAATGGAACAGCAAGATGATCTAGATAATAGATTCAGGCATAATATTATCCATATTGGAAATATACCTGAATCAATAGAGCACCTACTGTAGATGATTACTTGCTGAGCTATAAAATCTTCAACCTGATATTTCTTCACAACAATTCTTTCTCAAAAGAGCTCAGAGAGCCCTACGAACTAGATCACCTTGTTCTGAAATGCCTGAGAGATGTAAATGTCAGATTACCCTTCAAGACCAAATAAGCAATTCTGTCTGAAGATAGATCACGCCCTTAGATTGAGCTGGACAGGATCCATCTTCAACTTTTTGCTGTGTCGCTCCCTTTCCCCGTGACTAAGGGAAACCATGCGTGCTGCCGTTACCTGTGGCTCACAGAAGGCCCGAGCCTCCGCCACTGGGAGCCTGGGGTGATCTGTTGTTCTCCTTGGTGCCGTGCCTCCACCTGGAGGGATCCCAGCGCAGCAGGATAACCCCTCGCAGGACCAATTACAGTTAAATGATTCACATACCGGTATATAACAAGGGGTTTACTGAACAATAGTATAATATCACCCACAACACAATGTCCCCACAATACAATAACCCAACACTACAAGGGTGAGTCCCCCAAAGTACTGAGGGTGCCCTGGGCACCTGTAACCCAATGTCCATGAGAGCAGGCCCACCCAAATGTGAGGAGTAGCGCTACCCATTGTGTGTGTGGCCGTTGGTGCACGTTGGGAGAAGACCCCCGAAGATCCCGAAATTGGATTACAAATTACAGATGAAGAAAAAGATTTTGGATTTTTTTTACCTGTGGCCTGTTCCTGTTCATGGATTGGTTCGAGAGCTTGCGGTGTCCCTGGGATCCGGAGAGTGAAGACATCTAAAGGTAAGTAAAAAAATGGAATGTATGTTATTTTTCTTTTACGGGTTTTTTATTTTTATTGTGATTAAATTTTTGGGGATGTCCATTAATTACCACTGTATTTATGTATGTCTCTATGGATATACATACATACAGGGGACAAGCAATGGTTGTTTTGATGTATTTTAATTGTATTTTTCTTGTTTGTTTAGAAATGTTTAGGCAATTAAATTTTTATTTTTATTTAGTAAGATGTAAATATTAGTGGTGTTTTAAATAGTTTATTTCAGGGGGGTGCTTGCTTTTTAATAGTGGCTTCTTTTTGGTAGTTAGATTTTGTCGGATGGTCTTTACTTTGAGCTTTCATTTATTTGATAATGGTTTTGTTTTGGTGTTTTAATTGTGGTCTTTATTTTTTGATTGGATTAATTGATTGGTGGTAATTTAGTTCTGTTTACTTCTTGATTTGTTTTTAATTTCTGATTGTTTGGATGGCATTGGATCTTTTTGTAATTGTTTATTTTAATTTGACCATTGACTGGCATAGTGTTAAATGATGCACAGATTATATGGGCATCATGTACCCACTGTGCCATTCAATTGTTTTATTGGCATTTGTTATCTATTTAATTGACTATGTGCTGTATTTTATTTTGCTATGTGGTGTGTTTTATTATGATATGTGCTGTGTTTTATTTTGAAATGTGCTGTGTTTGATTTGGCTATGTGCTGTGCTTGATTTGGCTATGTGCTGTGTTTTATTTGGCTATGTAATATTTTTTGTTTGTGCCTGTTTTTTTTTTCCTGCCCCATTTCTTGGTATATTGGTCAATCATGTCCATATTATATGGGAATGATGTACCAACTGTACCAATGAATGGGTGAAGGGTGGGGTGGTTGCCTGGGGAGGGTGGTTAGGCCTCCTGGGTGGGTAGTGCCACAGGGTGGGTTAACCCCTTAATTACTATAGCGGTTATTAACCGCTAAGGTGATTAAGTGGCTAGGGGACATTAGATTGTATTTTGCTATGTATTCTTTCTGGCAATGGGGGACATGGATTGTAAAACATACTGGACACCTAACAAGCTCCTATTGAACCCCCAAAATGACCACAAATGTCAAACTAAAAGACCATTTTACTTATTAGATATTTATACATATATATTTAGGCACTGTACCGTGTATGAGTCTAACTGGATGTGCTAAAAACTGAGCTTTGTCTGTGTTTTATGTTCTGTCTCTGGTTTTAAAATGGGGGACATGGACCTGCAGTAAGCTGACGAGGACACCCTTCACATTGCCAGGGGTAAGTAGAACAGTTTTATTTACTTTATTTATGCTTCATGGCTAATGTTGTGTTTAATAATGGGCAAATAATCTATTATCCATATCTGGATATTAGTTATTTTGCCCATTACTGTACTGTATGTGTTTTGGTGGAGAGGGGGGAGGCGGGAGGTGTATTTATTGAAATGTAGGCCATGTTTTATTTTTTTAAAATACAGGATTGGTACCGCGGGCCAACGGGGACGACCAGGAGGCCACGGAGCCTAGCGGGAACCACCCGGAGGCCCCCAGACACCGTGGGTACCTCTCGAGGTACAACCCAGGGACCCCCACCGGCCTGGGGTATTAATTGTGTATGTAAAATAAATAAATATTTGTTTTATGTAGAGTCACAGGGGGTGGGTTTGTTGTGTATTAGTGTTTATTAAATATTGTAATGGTTTATTTGGGGCCTAGGAGGTGGGTAGTGGGGCTATTGTGTATTTTTGAAATACAAATTGTATTTATATTGTAGCCCGGTCCTCCCTTTAGCTCTCCTCACTTCCGCTGCAGGTGGGTAGCCGGTAAGGGCGGCAGCATTTGTTTGTGCTCTTGCATGTGCAGAAAAGGTTTGCGGATGCAAAAGTTCCAGCAGCCCAAGGGCTGCACAACACATGACACAGTACAGCCAATAGGGCTGCTATAATCTCCTGAGGGGAGGTTGGAACTTTGGGTGTGCTTTAAGTTTGAGCTGACAGTTAGGAGAGTGGCAGTTGGAGCTGGGACAAGGAAGGAGTAAGTTATATGTGCAGATGTCAGTGGAAAGCGCGATAGCTCATAGAAAAAAAGCAGCCTGTAAGAACTGCATGGAGACGCTGCGTCTCCATGCACGGCTCTTACAGGCGATCGTGAAGCATAGGAACCCCTACTTCATGAGATACAGGCCCCGTTATGGGGTGCCGGTATCCCCCTGCAGGATTGAAATCCCCCGGTCACGTGACGCGGGAGATTGCAAAGCACAGGGGATACCGCCACCCCATATCTGGGCCTGTATCTCATGAAGTAGGGGTCCCCGAGGCTGAAACCAATGCGGTTCAGGTCAAGAGACCCCATGCTCATTTACAATATTATTAAAATGTATATATATGCTTCACGATCGACTGTAAGAGCCGTGCATGGATACGCAGAGTCTCCATGCAGTTCTTACAGGCTGCTTTTTTTCTATCAGCTATCGCGCTTTACAAGTTTAAGCGCGATAGCGGGGAGGGGGGGGGAAAGCTCAGGCGATTGGGCAGATTTTTGTTCGGCCGGAACAAAATGCCCTGAATTTGTTAGTGAATCCCGCTTTTGGCTTCACATTTTATCAGCCGAGCAAACATTTTCCAAGCGGGAGCAAAAACAGGCTGCTTAGTGCATAGCCCCTTAGATGTCTCGTTGAGCACACTTTGGGAGGCCCATAAGGCTGTGATTAGAGGCGTAGTGATCAAAATAGCTTCTTTTAGGAAATAAAGCAGGTTCTAAAAAATTACTTCTTTGTCCGCTACACTAAAGAAACATGGAAATATCCACAAACACAATCACTCAAAAATGATAAAAACATTTTTAAGCACTATAAAAATAGAAAACTTGAAAACATTATACTTGTGTAACCCTCCTTGCCCAGCTCTAAAAGAGTTAACTTTGAGTTGGATATATACATGTCTGTATACCTTTGCAGGGTGTTGGATCTGTGCAGGCTGAGTGTAGATAAGCAGATGTTAGAATGAAGTGCACCAGGAACTTTTATAGTACAAACAAAGCGCTTTATTCACATCCGTCGATAATGTTCACATACATAGGGCATACTTCTCATAGACATTAACTAGTGTCAAACAATATGGTTACTCTGTGCTTCTTCCCTAAGTAGCTCTCACTCCTTCACTAGGGAGGTGCTGTACTTAGGATTCGTTAGGATTTAACCCCATGGTAGCTCTCACTCATACGCTGGGGAGGTACTTATACTTGTGACCTTTAGTAATGTTAGATTGGCTATCTCTTGTATAGCTTCCTCAATGCCCATGTATCTTGTGGACCCTGGTTGGGGGACACACTCTGTGTCTATTCTGAGAGCTCCCTGCTGAGCGCTTGCCTGCTCCTCCCCTGGTCAGAGAACAAACTCTGTTCATTACCTTGGGCTCTATCTGTAAAGGGTATGTTCCCTAACTGAAAAAAATAAAGGTGACAGGACATCCTTACTACACATAATTATATGCTTAAACAACACGTCGGTACCCCTTTGTGCCCATGGTCATCCGATCTACAACTGGACTGGACTTGACAGAGGTCATTCATACCTGGGGCCGTGGCGGTGAGGAGTTCTATCTTGTCTCCTGCGTGGTTCCAAGATCCCAGCTGAGCAGGTAGACATACCTGTTATCAGGTTTTTCCACACTGCGATTTTAGCACAAATGTTTGTGAGTGTTCATATTTAAGGTTACTCCAACCTAGTAATTGTATTAAAATGGTAATATACTATGAGGCATGCACTTCTGTTTTTTGTCGTTTACAGTAGATCTGTTTGGAAATTGGTTTACTCCATAGAAACCGTTCAGACCCCAAGACTCACCTGGGCCATCTACCCTATATCCTTTTTTACATTTCTGGGACTTTTGTTGTGTTGATTAACACTTATTGTTTGGACTAACATTTTTTGTACATCTTTTAGCGCTGATTTTTCTTTTTGAATTTTTTTTAGAAAACTTACAGTGAGGACCTCTCCTACTGCTGCTCAAGAGGAACCTGATTCTAGAACACTGGGGGCGCAATGTGCTATATATATCTTCCCATCTCCCCTTGGTGACATCACCAGTCCCATGACCTAATGGCAAGTGGTTATTCTTTCTTCAAATCATCCTGTATCACATAATGGGGAAGGAAGAAAGACTGTGTGACCCCACACAGTTAACTCTCTAGGATCCTTAACCCCTTAAACACTAGTAGTCCCTAGCAGAATGGCCACACTTGCAAATATGAAGGGTACTGTAGATTGTTTTCATGTAACTGTTTATTAAGATTAAAAATATAAGGATTTCCAAAATAGGCCGCACTGATTCATACTCCATATTCTGATTGTTGTTGTGACGGTAGGGGTTGCTGGCTGACCGAATAAAGAGAACTCCCAGCTAGTTACCCCTAAAAAAACGTATAAGTTGGCTGGCTAAATAATGTATATTTCAGCCCAATGTATGTAATGTCAGGGGAAGTACAGGGAATGTGGGATAGCTGTGTGTAATTCTAAGTCCTGTCTTTTACATAAATACCTTATGTCTGTATTTATTCCTGTGTGAGCAATTCCCCCAGCTTAGATACTTGGTATTGTGTGGTGATGAAATTAACATGTCAGCCCTGCAAATGCAAATTATGCTTTGGCTGTGAGTCCCATCTTAAAGTGTTACATCTAAAGTGTCTGGCAGAGTTAATTTTGGAGTTGAAATTGGAGGTGAAGATTTGAGGAAGATTGGAACTCTGCACAGCAACAACTTTGCAACTGTGAGAAATTTACTTTCCAAAAGCTGTGATTCTTTGTACTCTTTCTATCCTCCAGTACCTGGGAAGTCTCTCCTACTGCATCTCACTATTCCCTCCCTTCTGCTTTTTCTGTTTACTGTTTCCTCACTCCTTTGTGAACGTCTCTGTTCTCTCCAAATTCCCCACTCCCCACTGCACCATTTTTTATACACCTCTCTCCCAACAACTTCTTTACCCCTCAATAAAAAACACCCACACAAATCCTCTATTTACACCCTCTATCTACTCCTTCCAGCTGCTGGCGATCTCCCCTAAGCCTGAAGCCAGACATACAAACCTGATTTCACCCATGCCTCCCTGTCATCTCTTCTCCTGTAAATTGTGTTAAGCCTCTCATTTTAATACTGACTAACCTTAAAACTTGCCCCACAGATCAAGCATCCCAATAGCCTGCACTCATGGTTACTGTCCCACACTCAGTCACTGCTACCACCCATTGTGACCAAGCACTGCCATCTACAGTACTTATTCCCTCACCTGCTGTCTCTGTAAGCTCCCCATCATACCACTTAGATTGTAAGCTCTTCGGGGCAGGGACTTCCTTTCCTATTGTCTGATTTTGCTGCACTTATTGTATTATTATAATTCCCTGTACTGTATTCTTTGTGAAGCGCTGAGTACACTTTTGGCGCTATATAAATAAAGACATACAATACAATGTGCCTGTTCCTATCATTTCTATGGAGGGAGTTTCTGTAATCCATTTAGCTGAGCTGTTCCATAGAAAATATATGATTAGGACAAAGGTTGTGGACTAGTTAATAGAATCAGTTACCAGATCTGAGCCCCAAGGTAAATTTATTTGAAGCGGGTCCCTGCACCTAGTGAGACTAGATACTTCTCCCCCAGGTCCTCAGTGTGGTAAGTGTATGTGTGTATTTGTATTTGCTGGTTTACCCAGAATAAACTCTGTTTGTTAAATTACTTTGTCCTGTACTTAGTGATAGTGAACCCAGAAGGTTTCGGTGTTAAAAGTACTGGTCTCCTGTGACAGTTGTCATGACAACCTTAAATATTGACAAGTCACTGAAGCTTTATTGCTTTACTACTTATGTCAAATTTGCCTGAAAGCATACAGACCGCATAGGGGGCCAAGAGACCTATTTTAGGAGAAATATGGTTGGCTTGTACTATAGGTCACCATATGTATACAGTTTTTTTGTGTATAAGTCCTCCCTATCTATATATGCAAAGTGTCTACTAGTTCTTGATTGCTCCCAGACGGATATATTGTCCCAACCTGTACACATGCACCGTAGTAGTTATGTAGATCTTCTTTGTCATTTCAGGAAGTGCCCATTTTATAACAACTCCATGGACAAGTCTTACTCATCACTTCAATTTCTTTGAAACTCAGTTCCCTGCTTTATTGAGTCCCACAAACACTCGATTTCTTCTTGCTGGCACATTTTTCCCCCACCTTTGGGGATTCCACCTGATCTTGTGACTGCATAGTGAATGAGTGTAGGTGAATGACTAGCCTTGAAAGCCATTGAAGGTAAGTGACTGCGTTCTTATTGATCTCATGCTAGATCAAGCTAGACCAAGCGCGTCGCCTTGATGACATGACGTCACATGATGTTGCTCTTGCCCGCCGTCGTGTCATATGATGTCACGTTGTCATGGCGACGCGGTGTCATGTGACGTCGCAGTGCCATGGCAACACATCATGACTTGATAGGAGGAGGTGATAACGGCACTTACAGTGGCCCTACTCTCTCCCCCAACCCAGCAATCACAGTTTAAATGTTGTGGGGCTTAATTTAACCACTGTAACATTAAACTGTGATTACTGACGTTGGGTCAGGGAAGAGCGCAGGGCCAGGTGCAGTCACACCGATGGCATGGCCATTCTGCCAGCCCTGAAATTTGCAATTGTCAGGACTTGGCATGTTCCCCCAGCAGTGCATACACTAAGTCTGCTCCATCTGTACGTAGTTGCCCAGAGCCCAATTTAAGCAAGTCTGATAGTTGGGGTGGGATTGCCTTAGTAACAATGGAATATGGAATGAATATAAAGGTGATTTAAAGTAGTGGGAGATTCTGAGTGGGTGAGGAACAGACAGAAAACAGACAGACAGAAGATAACTAACATGGGTTACCACAGTGTTTACCAACAGTTTAATGAATGACTGTAGGTAGCTTTGGTATTCCTCTTACCCACCATACCCTATGTATATGAGGGCCCATACTAATGAGAGCAGAGTGCCGGAGGAGGAGAAAAGGTAAATGGTGGTTTCAGAACTTGGTAACACCAACGTGTGGATTTTATAGGAAGATACTTAGCTCAAATTGATTAGCATGCACACAGAAAACCTGGACTGGAGTTGCTACTGTCCCATACAACAAATTTGGTCAATGAAAGAAATCACACTATAGTAGCCCTCACTGTACACTACTGAACTGAAATGCCCTCTCTTTCATTCCCCCATTGATTGTCTTGATTTCCTCCTTTATTATGTTTCAGATTTTGTTGTGAAGTCTCCAGGTCTCTTCTGTTATTTAAGATGAATACAAGTTTAGTTTAATTGGCTTTTACAACGGGGTAGAAGGCTTTTTAGCATATGGCATTGATTAGATGTCCTGTCAGGAATGCTTTTGTCATTGTGCAGTATGACAGAGTCTGCAAAGCTTTTGCTATGTTAAAGTGTATAAACCCTTCACAATATATGTCAGGATACAACAATTTATTTGCCTATATGCTTGCCAAAGAAAGGAAGATGTGCTTTTTCAACATCCAGTATTTGTTATGCAAGGAGTAGTTATTAAAGCATATTCCGAATCCCTTTGCTGGCAGCAATTCTTTGCTATGTACTTTGTTAGTGATGAGGTTAAAATTGGAGTAATTGTAGCATGTGGTAAGAACAATAAAAATAAGTGCTACTAAGGCCTACGTCTACATAACCCTGTTATGTGACTTAGGAGCACATGCATCAAATGCTGGTACAGGTTGTCTTACCCGTTCCAGCGTTAACTCACATTCAAGTTAATGGGAATTAGTGCTGGAATGGGTGTGATAACCCTAACGGACTTATAATAATAATAATTGCATGTTCTTGTATAGCGCTGCTAGTTTTAGGTAGCTCTTTACAGAGACATTTTGCACACACAGTCCCTGCCCCGTGGAGCATACAATCTATTTTTTGGTGCCTGAGGCACAGGGAGATAAAGTGACTTGCCCAAGGTCACAAGGAGCTGACACCAGGAATTGAACCAGGCTCCCCTGCTTCAAACTCTGTGCCAGTCAGTGTCTTTACTTACTGAGCCACTCCTCCTTGCCGATCCTACTTTATGCTTGTGCGCCTTAATGGCACATTAACCTAACTGAACTTAACATTAAGTCTAACCGTGTACCTTCCAAGGAAAACATAACAGTAAACCATGTTTTCTCCTATAAAGGGCATTGGATTAACTATAACGGTCGTTAGCGATAATTACATGCAAATGATATGCAAGTGTTAAAATAACAGTGCTTAGCCAAAAAAGTACGTAAAGTTTGATGCGGGGACATAGAGCTACGTTAGATAGGTCATTCTGAAACTTGGCGTTGCTCACAACTAGACCATAAAAATAGGACTTTTACTGGGCCATGATCGGTGTAACACCACAGTTTGGTATAATTTAACTAACATAGCATAATTTATTCATCTGCTTTATTTCCATCTCCTCTATTTCTCAACTTGAAAGCTAAAGACCTATTTCAGGGATGACCACAGGATTCTCGCAATGCTAAGACATACTTAATGTCATGTTATTGGCAGATAATGCAATGAATAACAATAACGTGATGTTAAGTCTATGCTAATGAGATGTAGAACAGCCATTGTTTTGCATATATTTAGCTTTGAGGAAACGCATTAACCTTAGAAAACATAACATCCGTTCCTGTTTTACAGTGCCCAGTGGGTTGAACAGCACCGTCATATGTAGGGATTTGTTACATGACAACATGTCAGCATAGCAGGAGGCTTAGGTGTACATTAGACCGGAGACCACCACCTGGATCCCCGTAAAAATATAGAAGATGACTTCCACAGTACTCACAGATAAACTTACCTCAGTGTAGCCAGGACAGGTTGTTGACTACCAGTCTGCCCTCACTGGCAGTAAGCCCTGGTAAGAGCAGGCCTGCAAGTACTTATCATGGGTTTTCCCCACTCCCAGCAGTCTCCTTTAGTGACAGGAGGAGGAGGTGGAACCAGGCCTGGGTTGCCCAATCCTGGGTCAGACCTGGTGCCCTCCTCCTTGCTGTACTTAAGGGGAGTGCCGCCCAAATTTAGTCAGTGCCTCTCCCCACTTGAGAGAGGTAGGGCACAATGGTCAGAGTGCCTGAGCATTGGGCCTTCTCTGTTCCTCTTCCCCTTGGGGGAGAATGAGTGTGGACCTTGCCTCTGCTAGAGTGGCAGGGAAGAGCAAGGACTGCTGTGGGGGCCCTTGACCCGTAGTGGATGTCCAGGGACCATCCTACAGCTGAATAGACCACCAGAGACTGCATAGGGCAGAGGCCTGCAGAGACTGCATTGTACTGAACAGAATAAAGCCCTTCCTGTTTCATATACCTCCTGCCTGGTGTGTGATCTTACTGGGGAAGGGGAGGGAGTATTTCTACCGTAGGAGATCGTCTCCGTACATCTGTAGCCTGCGGCAGATTGAGGCGCTGCACTGCTAGAGAACCATGTGGGGTATGTAACCCAGAAACCTCGGCAGATGACTCAGCTGTCCTGCTTACCAACAGTTAGCATGCACCACACACACTGTAATGGCAGAATCTCCCATCGGGTGGGGGAAACACCATTACATCAGTTTATTTGCAGATTAAGAAATGAAAACAATGAAAGGAGCGAAGATTCTGGCCACACTTGGCCTTTGTCAAATCATAATGACAGCGATCGTACTAGCCACTTTCTTATAGTGAAGTTGCGTGGGAAATATACTAGTCCTGCCCCCCTGTGTATGGCACTCTGATATTACGGGTGAGTACAGTCGGTCATATGGCAAAGTGTCATTTACTTGCAACGGAATGTAATATGGTTGCTAAGCTCTCAAGTGTTGCCTAGCAACCAGACACCACAGGGATAAACATCTCGTTATGAGCCCTGATTTAACAGAGGTTTGTGGATTTGGACTAAAGATGGTAGAGGCATCACCTCACCTTGTACAATCAGTCAAGGTGAATAACCTAAGAGATCTTAAATGTCATTGTACAGTATTTAGAAAGCAGATGGCCATTTGATAAATACAGTAGAAATAAACATTGGTAGAACCTGGTCATTATATTATGAAGCGGTCCTGAATATCAATAGGAGGCTGTGCCAAAATGTCCCACTGCTAAAAATGTCCCACTGCTGCTAAAGTGAGGCAAAACTAGAGTAAAAAAATTCCCTGTACCAGGTTTTATGAAAGAAAAAGGCCGCTTAGGAAGCAATGTTTTTTTTTTTTGTTTAATAAATATGGTGCTGTTTTTTGGGGGTTTTTTTGCTCCAGTTTTGCTCAATTTTTGCAGCCGGCGGGCTTTGATACCTACTGCCCATAGTCTAAAAAAATACAACACTTACTACACTACACTGTTACTTCTTACAAGAGTAAAATAAGTCATATTCAAAATAATTTCCCACGTTTCTTTAACAGGACAATGTACATCTGTATTCCTGCCTGGAAGAAGTATACCACTACTTGACAAAAGTAATGATGTTGCTGGTAAGATACATTTCCGCTGTGCTGTACAGTACGTATGTCTTCCCATATTCCATTTACAAATAAAAAGGGTGTGTGTGCCGAGCACGCGCATTTTAAGTGACACTTCTTTGTCTTCTGTTATTGTTTTGTCACAGAAATTGTATTTGTGATGGTGATGTTTTTAAATAAAAATCAAAACACAATTTCAGTGACAAAACAAAGATGTGTGACTTACAACCCCCTGTTTTAGCTATTTGCATTTCTATATTTATACTACTGTAACTGAATTCCTTGTATGTGTGTGTATAGGGGCGTAGTTATAGCCCGGGCAGCCAGGGGCCCATGCTCTGGCGGGGCCCGCTCTCTCCTCTCTTCCCGCCCTGTCGGCAGCCCATCTGTCTCTCTTCAGATAGAGACAGGCTTGGGCGAGTGGGAGGAGAGCGGAGGATGCCGACTGCTGAGCTGATCACAGAATAGCGGTAGTCGAGAGGAGAGTCTGGCTGCTTAAGGCTAGGTCCCAGTACGTTCTGCAGCGCACGCGCAGGAACAAGTACCGCCCCTCAATGTGACCGGGCCCATTACCTGCCTTGGCCCGCAATTTGCCGCCGCGTTGCTCAACAGATTTTTCCGAAGACAACAAAACTGTGTTCAGAAGTAGCGACAGCGTCACGTGGGTCCGTGAGAACCAATCCTATGGCAGACTTCCCAAGCCAATCAGAGAGAAGGAAATAGCAGCCAATCAGAGCACAGACTCTTCAGCTTGCTGCTTTGGAAGAGGATGTTACTTTTTAGCCACGCCCCCTCGACGCACGTTCCGTCGCAAAGACTGATTCAGAGGTGAGACCGCAGATCGCGGTTTCCACATGTGCACGCGCCACCACCCTGCCGGGCGCGCATGCTACAGTGAGGACTGGGGCCATAGCCTAACCACTTCTGGACAGCAGAAGATCTCTCCATAGATGCTCCTCTCTACATCTCCCGGTTCCGTGTGTGTGTGAGTCTGTGTTGGTAAGTGTGTATATCTGTGTTGGTAAGTGTGTGTATATCTGTGTTGCTAAGTGTGTGTGTCTGTGTTATTGAGTGTGTGTGTGTGTATGTGTTTTTATAAGTTTGTGTTGGTGTGTATTTGTAATGCTTATGTGTGTTTCATGCATTATGTGCATATATGTTGTATATTTAGTGGGGGGTTTATATGTTGAATATAAATGTGTATACGTTTCTGTGTGTGTGTGTTACACTAATGTTGCATGTTTGGTATGTGTGTATATTGTGTAGTGTTTGTGTGTATGTTTTGGAAGGGAGGGAGGCGAGAGGATGGAGGGGAGGGAGGAGAGAGGATGGGGAGAGGGAGGAGAGAGGATGGGGGGAAGGGAGGAGAGAGGATGGGGGGAAGGGAGAAGAGAGGATGGGGAAGGGAGGAGGGGGAAGGGAGGAGAGAGGATGGGGGGAAGGGATGAGAGAGGATTGGGGGGAAGGAAGGAGAGAGGAAGGGGGGAAGGGAGGAGAGAGGATGGGGGGAAGGGATGAGACAAGATGGGGGGGAATGGAGGAGAGAGGATGGGGGGAAGAGAGGAGATGAGGAGGGGGAGAGATGGGGAGGGGGAGATATGATGATATGGAGGGATGGGAAGAGATGAGGAAGGAGTGGATAGGAGGTGAGGAGAGAGGATGGGAAAAGGGAGGAAAGAGGATGGGGGAAGGGAGGAGAGAGGGTGGGGGAAGGGAGGACAGATGATGGTTGGGAGGCAGGAGAAATGGTGAGGGGGGAAGGGAGGAGTGAGGATGGGCGGAAGGGAGGAGAGAGGATGGGGTGAAGGGAGGAGAGAGGATGGGGGGAAGAGAGGAGAGAGGATGGGAAAGGGAGGAGAGAGGATGGGTGGGAAGGGAGGAGAGAGGATGGGGGGAGAGGAGATAGGATGGGGAAGGGAGGAGAGAAGATAGGGGAGAAGGGAGAAGAGAGGATGTGGGGAAGGGAGGAGAGAGGAGATGAGGAGGGGGAGATATGGGGAGGGGGAGAGATGATGATGAGGAAAGATGGGGAGAGATGAGGAGGGATGATGAGATAGAAGATCAGGAAGAGGATGGGGAAGGAGAAAAAATTGCAGTTAGTATTAATAATAAAGGGGTCCTGAAATTTTTAAACCATTAAGGTCATTTGTGCAAGCGAAATGTTTGTAGGTGCCAGCAAAGAAGTTTCACTTCAAAAAATTGCAATTCATTGTCTGTCCTATTTCCATTTGGAAACAGAGAATAGTGTATGACACTGGCTACCTCTGTATCAAGATGAGTAAAATAGGTTCAACCATGCTGGTTCGTAAAACAGACTGGGAAATACCAACATCTTACGTGTCTGTGGCTTCTCTTTTAGTGGGTAGCACGATTGCCATACTGTATTACTGTACTGAAGTTTTAGCTTTTAAATCTCCCTACTTCACGTTAAAAAAAGCACTGCGTTAAATTGTCAATTTAATCTGGAGCTAGCTGGCAACCCTATTTGTATTATATTTTTAATATATTTTGACCAATATTGTAAACACTTCCTTTTCTTATCGAAATATGGTGAAGGGCCATGTTTGTTTAACTTTGATAACTGCCCTGTATACAAGTATCCACAAACTACAGCACTGTTGATGTCTGACGTATGACCACAGGATTCTTGCAGTGCAGACAGAATCCAAGTGAGACTCCTTCCTCAGATCCTCTTACACTACTGACTTGGTAAAATAATGATTCCAGAAAGGCTCTAATAGGTTACAGATCAGATAACATGTTAAAACTGTACGAGTCCAGCAATATGACTTTCCTAGATGCATTACAATATTAAACATAGTGTATCAGCAAGAACTATTGACTGATTTTACGGTAAACATTTCCATTTAGACCAGATTAAATGGTTAGTGCTAGACAAAGGAATAGAACAAGGCTGCCAGCACCTTGCTGAATATCAATGGAAAAGGACGCTCAAGAGTGGAAGTGTTTGTCTCCAGATTTTGACAGGGTTTCCTTTTAATATACTGTACATTCACTTATTTTAATTTTAATTTTTTTACATTATTTATAAAATATTTTACTGTTAGGCAAGTTACACTGAAATATCAGTCTTGTTTTTTCAAGGATGCGCTGGGATTCTTGATGTTACTTGGCTTCTTTTCTACATATCAAGCATGCTTTTAGTCATTTTTGTTATTACCTAAAACACTGCACGAACCCCAGTGTGCTTATAAAACTTGCTCAGGGCCTCGATCAGACAGGCTGCTACACGGACGCGCGTTTGCGAGCCTCTGTCTGCTGGGCGATGTGTGAACATCCCCAGCTGACAGAATGACGCGATTGGGGGCGTGACTTTAAAAGACAAAATAAAAGCGTGTGTGTTTGTGATTGGCTGGCGAAGTGCACATGACGCGGTTGCCGCTTGAAATGTCAACTTCAGTTGAAAGCTCGAGTTGCAGCTGCAACAACGCAGCACTTCGCCGCAGGGAGTCATTTTCTGTTTGAAAACTTCCACAGAACACACGAAAGAGGGACGATCGTGCGCGAGCACGTAAGCGCTCGCACGTCGCAACGCGGCCTGTCTGTGCGAGGCCTAACTCTTTCGCTACTTGAGGGGCCTGCTACACATTGCTCTGGACTAATTAAAGAAAAAAAGATATCAGAAGTCAAGCTTAGCAAACCCTAATGCATCATAAGACAGCTGACTGACTATTCCATGGAGAGACTTGTGTAGAATGTTGCCAATGTGCAGGACAAGGACAAACAATATACCTGTCTAATGAACACCCTTCTTCCTTCAATCTCTCCATGGCTCTTATTGAGAATGCTGTGAATCTATCTTCTCCTTGCTCGGGACAATTTCAACTCCTTGTGAATTTTGTTCTCCAAATTCTCCCTTGTCTCACCAGTTCTGTCCTCTTTACAGTATGTGTGGCTATGCTTTCCTTAGTCATGATTTCAGTCAACTAAGGCCTCGTTCAGGGTGCCGGAGGCAGGATTTGGAGGGCGGGCGTTCGCGAGGGCGGGCGGCAGTCTGCTGGGCGATGTGTGATCATCCTCCCCAGCAGACTTTTTCAGGAGTTGAGGCGGGGAGGGGGCGGGGCTACAGACCTGAGGTTAGGAATCCAAGTTGCAGTCTTGAAATCATTCTTAAGAATGATTTCATTGGCTGCTGAGGTCCCAGTGACGCTGCTGCAGCTTCAAAAAACGAATTGGTTTGTTTATTGAAACTGTAGCCAGCGTCAACTCCGTACTTCGGAGACAGGGCAGCTGCTACCCTGACAACCAGTATTCAATTTGAATACATTGTGTCCCACGTCAGCTCGCACGTCAGCACGCCCTCCCTCCCAAGCCTGCACCCTGAACGAGGCCTAAAGTAGCTGGGGTGAGGAAGCACACAATGAAAGCAGCCATCCTTCCTAAAAGCAATATTGTTTTTTTGTTGTTGTTTTTTTTCTTTTTACAGCATTTGAACCTGGGAGGTTTCCAGAGTAGAGATGTGTGAAACTTTTGCATGAGGTCATCAATCAACCATGTAAAATTTGCCCTTTTTAGTTGCCAAAGTAAGAGTTTACAAACTATTCTCCACGCATTAAATCAATGTGCATTGCAATTAATTTAATGCTAACTCCCATCCAGATCCTGAAAGACTGTGGTGATGGGGGAAGAGGAGAACTCTCCTTCTCTTCTTCTTCCCCCATTACAACCACCAACACTCTTGTTCTGTGAGCGGATATTCAAATGTGAAACCTCAGCTCTGAATACTAGAGCGTCACGATTGATAGGGAAGGCATTGGTCTTCACTTCATGGGATTCCACCAGCCCAGGAAACATATAATAGATTAGCTATTCCTTAACACCCAGCCAAGACAAGTGCCTTTTGTCACGTAAAACAGAGAAAAAGAAGTGTATGCTCCCACAGTGTAATCACATGTATTGAAAATTGTTTAAAATCCGTCTAGGTGCCAAGAAATAGATGAAACATAAAATATCAACAAAAATAGAATGGTATTATATCCAATCTAATTTTTTAAATTGAGATTTAGCCTCAATTTCGTGTAGTATGTCCGTTTATACACTAATACACTAATTATTTTCATTCACATTTATACTGTGACTAAATGTATATAGTTTGCGCTGATTTTTGTTCTGCCCTTTGTGTTGTGTTTCTAAGCTCCATTATTGCTTGGTCTTTTACTAAATTATTATTTTTTATATATTTGCTCCCATTCCTGTAATCATTTTTTCTGCATCTCCTTTGCCCACTATAAGTAGATGAAAGCACTGTGTTAACACCCACGTATTTAGGCTGCATAGCCTCAGTGTGGAGTTGCTACGGAGGCTGGGTACTGTGGGAACCTGTAGTACCTATTCTCATTTTGTAAGATATATTTACTTTTATAGACAATGTACACTTCCCTTGGAATTTGTGCACTGTTCATACACCTGATATGTACAAGTTAAACACACAGCATATCCGTTTAAAATATGCTGGGGGTTGGCATTAATATGCTGGTTTTTCATTGCATTCCATACAATTAGTTTCCATATCGTATCTGTCTTTTCCAACCGCCTTAGATATCCAGTCAACACTTCTAATAAACTGTTTGGTAAAAGAACACTGACACTAATAAATAGGCAAAGAGACAAAAATGCATTTATGTTGGAATGTTAGTGTCTCCTAGGTACTAAAGGAAGCGTACCTCTGTGACAAAACAGTAACTAAAATGGTAAATAAATGATTTACAATCTCTGCCTGAAGTGTCCCAATGATATTCATGCCATGGGATACCCATGAGAGAAGAGGACGCACACGGAGGGAATGATTACAAGCAGTGTACCATTTGTAAACTTTTAGCTTATTTCAGATCAATACATAACTGTTCTTGACAGAGTTGTATGATGCATTTGCTATTTTTAATGTTGGACATATGCAACAATGTCCCATTATTCTCATAAATCATCGGAGCCAATTTCCTATATTTACCAACGTAAAATGTTTAATATAAATATATTACTGTATGTATTATGGATCAGCTGTTTGCTTCCCCGCCCCCCACAAAAAATTATAAACAAAAGTCCACAATTGGTGTCAACTTTAAAAATGTCATTCTCAACAGTTACCAAATGATACCCACATCATATATCTGTAAATATTATATATCTGTAATCTAAGCAAATCATAGTTCACGGACAAGATCAAAGTAGAGCCACATGGGTAAGGCATGACCAAGACAGACACAGGGCCCCACAGGACATCGATACAATGGAAATAGAGGATGGCAGAGTGGCAGGGTGGCATTGTACCAGCCAATAGAGTGGAGAGAAAAAATATTTTATAATAAAAAAACTACAAAAAAAGAAGATAAGTAAATTAAAAAGGGATCCATGTAAAACCTACTGTAAATACTCTAATACCTTAGGGAAGCATATCGCCTGTTAGGCGAGGGGAATTCATATAGACAACTGGATAGGGATCTGACTCTAGGGCACCTTTCCGTATTGAGATATCATCTACTAAAAGCTAAAGGACAAGGGATTCTATCTATTAAAGAATTCCAATATCTACATTCAGAACCACCATGTATACCAATAATATACCATAACCCAAAGATACATAAAACATTGGTGGAGCCCCCTGAGTGTCCCATTGTGTCTGGATAAGGATCAATCACTGCAAATGTATCTAAATATGTTAACAATTTTTTGGTACCACTCACTGCAGCATTACCATCCTTTTTGAGGGATAGCAGTGACACACTTAATTCACTTAAAGATATTATTTGGGAAGAGCACTACGCATGGGTGACATAAGATGTGGCATCACTATACACCTGTATACAACACACACATGGTGTAGAGGCAGTTAAACACTTTTTATATCAGGATAACACTTTATCACTATTACAACAACAGTTCATTGTAGATAAAATAATTGTGATCAAGTATAAAAATTATACTAGATCACAATTATTTTTCCTTTGAGGGTTCCTTTTATGTCCAGACCAATGGGACAGCCATGGGCACATGTTTCGCCCCTAATTATGCGGGGCTATTAATGGGATTATGGGAACAGGAATACATTTGGACTGGGAGCCAGCACAGGGACAATATACGCTTCTACAGAAGAATCATTGATGACATCCTAATGATTTGGTTCAGCTCTCAGAAGGATCTTAATATATTCATTAATTCTAACAAACTGAATATGGTGTTGAGTGGGGAGAACCACAGAACCTGTATTAATTTCTTAGATCTTGATCTAACTGTTGTGGAGAACAAAATTACAACAAAATCATTTTTTTTAAAGTTGATGTAAATTCGTATCTAGATGCCCATAGTAACCATTCTATACACTGGTTGAATAACATACTATGAGGATTCAGGGATCGCGTCCCTTGCGGCGCGGTTCCTCCTCTCTACATAACAGTACTGCAGCGGCTGCAGCCTCCGATCCACCCCGCACTGGTGCGCACACCCCCGCTCTGTTTACAGAGCGCGTGCGCACCCGCTCCTCTTCTACCAGGTCACAGACCTTAGCTCCGCCCCCTCGGTCACGCCGCGCCTCCACTGCGCGCGGCGTGCACGCGTGACGTTGCGCAACGAGCCCCAGCTGCGAGTCAAGATTGCTGTGAGCCCTTGTCTCCTGCAGCCTATCTTTGGCATCTGCGGAGGCCCCGCCTCTGCTCCGCCCCTTCTCCTACTGGTTCCTGTCTCCTATAAAGAACTGCCTCTTCCTGTCATACCTTGCTGAACATAACTTTGTGTAGCCTTTGCGTGTGCCTGTCTTGTCCAGCCCAGTCTTGTCTTGTTCTCTGCAGTTAACCTCTCGTGTACTGACCTGGCTTTGTATTTGGATTCTCTCTGGCTCTTGACCCCTGGCTTACGGATAACGACTACGAGTACCTCTCAAACCCCAGACCACAGGCTTACAGACATCAACTACGTGTACCTCTCCAACCCATGGACCCCGGCAAGTATTGGATTAACCCTTTCTACATACCCAGACCCAGCAACGCTACCAACCACCTTCTGGGCCCGCCCCCGCTACTGTGGGTGTGTGGCACAGTTGTTCCCACCTCAGTGCCGGGGTCAGGTTTTGTTTGTGGGCTCGCGCAAGCGTTACACATACCCTATGGGCAAAAGTTACGGATACGAAGGAGCTGCTCTCAAATGGAAGACTTTGAAGACCAATCAATTGTCATAACAAAAAGATTCATGGAAAAGGGGTATGAGCCAAAATTAGTAGAGAGATCTCTCAAAAGAAGTAGAGATGTGCTGAGACAATCCCTATTAATTCCCAAGGAATCAGAATGCAATAATGATTAACTAACCAATTCTCTGTTTATAACGGTTATTGCAAACAGGAAACTAGAATCTGGAAGATAATGTACCAACACTGGGATATTCTAAAAATGGACCCAGTGGTTTGGGATGTGATTCCTGATAAGCCTAAGGTGGCGTTTAGAAAAGCCAAAATTTTAAAAAGGATACTGGCTCCCAGTGTCCTTAAAACCCCCCCAATAAGAATGGGAATCCTGGAGGTTTTTTGGAGAAATCTACTGTATAGGCAATTATTGCTGTGGCAGATGCACTGTGTGCAACTATATGTCTAAGAACAAGATATGCTATGACAATAAAACAGGGAAGGAGCAAAGCATTAACCACTATATTAATTGTCTAACTAATTTTGTGGTTTATGCAATTAAATGCCCATGTAACCTACAATATATTGGCAAAAAAATTGCCCCCTTTCCCGCCTGGGTGTTCTCAGAGACAATTTCAACAATTTTATGACCTCAATATTAGAACGGTAGCAGACTTGCTGAAGAAGGAGGAAATTCTGTCCTTCCAGGAGCTCCAAGATAAATATCAAGTACAAGACCTCAACCCGTTTAAATTCCTTCAAATTAGGCACTTTCTTATAGTGCTCTCCCAAAACGTCAAATTTTCCAAACCGACCAAATTTGAATCCCTTTACATTGAGAGTTGTTACCAGAAGTGATTGATCTCAGAGATTTATAGGGGGTTAGGGTCAACATCGGAGAGCCCAAGCCACGCATACATGCAAAAGTGGTGTGCAGACCTCAACCTACAACTAGATATAGATGAGTGGAAGGACATTTGGGAGGCAGCATCAAAGACCTCAATTTGCACGATCACAAAAGAAAATATCTATAAAATTCTATTCCAGTGGTACCTAACCCCGAGTAGTCTGAGCCAGATCATCCCCGGCACGCCAGATCTGTGCTGGAGGGGATGTGGTCAAAAAGGACACGTGGCCCACATTTGGTGGTCATGCCCAGAGATACAGGGGTTCTGGTCTAAGATCCAGAAACTACTCTGTGAAACCTCGGGGCTGGAAATTCCCCTGGACCCTCTGACCTTTCTGTTGGGAAAACAAGTTGATGGCCTTCCCGCCCCCCTAACTAAACTCATCTCAGCCATCCTAACTGCTGCAAGGTGCTCTATCGCAGCTGCTTGGAAGCAGGTAAAAGCACCATCAAAAAATACGGTCACTAACAGAATTACCACGGTTATGACCAAGGAAAAACTTAAGGCCATGCTCACACAGAAAATCCCCCAGTTCTACAACATCTGGGGGCCATGGCTAGACCGCAGAGGCCTAATTCTCACATAAACAAGCACCCGAACCAGCTGATCTCTCCAGCGGGAGAAGGATCAAAAGGAGTCGGACACACCTTTACCACCCCTCCGACCCCTCCCCCAGACCTTTACCTCCCCCCTCTGTTTGTCTGCCACACTACCTCCCCCTCCCCACCCCTGTCCGTCCCCCCCCCCCCCCCACAAAAAAGCAAAAATGCTTTATTGGTTTCAATGACTGTATTCTATATGGTATGTGCATATGAACGCAACTTATCTGTATATGCTCCCTGTTTGCTTCCAATAAAGGAAAAAGATTGAAAAATAAAATTGCCCCCTTTAGATCAGAATAGGGGAGCACATTAGTGGTATCAGAAATGCCAAGATCCATATGGGAAAGTGGCAAAAAAGTTCATAACCTGTCACCGCACTTTATAGATCACGACGATGGCCAATGTGCGAGCCTCAATTTTAAAGGTTTATAGGTTATCCTCATAGATCCTTGAAGGGGAAATAGAGAACTGCATCTGTTACAAAGAGGGCAATTTTGGATCTTTGCATTGCAAACCAAATCTCCAAATTGTTTGAATGAGTTAATTAAATTGACACCTTTTTTATAATAGTATACTTTAAGTAATGTACTCTTCCTTTGATATAATCCTTGACCACCAGTATATAAATGTTATCATGTACTACATGAGAAAGGATAAGAGATAATAATGTCTTCTATGTTAACAAATAATAGAATAATGGCTGGGATGCTATAACTATTGGATCATGTGATGTATGTGGAGGGATTCACTAAAAAATCGCTCTACGTAATAAATATGAGTATACTGATTATATTGGTTATATTGGACACAAATGTATGTTTCTTATGGAAATAGAAATATAATGATTTTTTAAATGTAATTAGCTATTGGGAACAATATATGTGATAAAACCAACATTTCATATTACAAACGTATTATCATGTTGGGAATGTGAAAATAATATACTGATTATTGAAACAGGGAATGACTAAAACACCCTTGTTGATCAATAATATGAAATTGTGTATAGACTATAGCCAGGTTGGAATTATTGGGAATTGGTTTGAGTATGTGAGATATATCTTTTAGTCAAACATTACGTTTTTTAAAACTATATGATTATAGTTTAATTTATATGAGTTATAAAATTATGTGGTTAAAATTATGTGAAATATACTGTATGTTATTGTGGGTTTTAACATATTGTTTATGTATGGTTTTGAGTAAGTTTAATTAGAAATAGCGGAAGGATACCCATCCTATTGGTTCAGGCTTCAAGATTGATTGGTATAAGTATAGCCACTCCGAGAGCAAATAACTCACACCCTAATGAAGTGTCATAGACGTGAAACGCGTTGAGGTATTGAGTTGGAGTTCAATGACGGATGACGTAAGACGCCATGACGACGAACGCCTAGAGTCAACGCCTCCCTAGCGAGAACACTACGGCCAGCTTGTATAGCCATTCCCGAGCTCCCTGCTAGTAAATAGGACTGTCCATGGACCCTGTGTTCCCTCTCCCCTGTGCTTTTTCCCTTGATCAGATGAGTGCTCATAAACATCGGATGGAACCGAGGTCCAGTGAACAACTGAGTTCTATTAGGACAATTGGAGCATAAATTTTTATGTGTTGTGAAGTGTATTTTTTATACAAAGTAACACATTATTTTTACATAGGGGCCTATGCAGAGAGCAGCGAATTTTAAAAATGGCGAATTTAGTAAAAAGTACCTTTTTTGGAGAGTTTTATTCTCCATATGCAGAAAAGTGCGAATTCTGCTATGTTTAACATGGATGCGTGTGGCGAGTTTAAATTGGCGAGATGCGCGCTTCAGAAACGTGTAAAAACAAATTCGCGCCTTTTTTTTCCCATTGCAATGGCCGTGAGCGGCAGCTTCTTGCCAATTTTTTCTGGCGAGGCAAAAAGGAGACAATCGCGCCATTTTATTGGCGCGAACAGCCGCTAGATGCCGTTCGCGGCTCTCTGCATTAGGATATTTTTAAAACTGGCGAGATTGAGGTTCTCGCCAGCCGCGAGGCGAGTTTTACAAATAGAAAAGAAAAATTGGCGCGTTTTTCGGAACTCGCCATTTTCTGCTGTTTTCTGCACGATTTTCTCCAAAAAATGGCGAATTTCGAAAATTCGCTGCTCTCTGCATAGGCCCCTTAGTGTCCCTTCATAAGCTACTTTTACTTTTTGTTCTAGTGTGGTATTGACCCTGTTGATCACGGGAGCAGGATCAGCTGCTGGACCGACTCTTAGATGGGATTGTAGATTACCTATCAGCCAGTGCACACTTATCTCACCATATCCATTTAATACCTAACTGATGTTTATAAGGAGTGGAAGTTTTCAGGACCATTCAGTTCCCTTCTTCAGACATGTTACAATAGAAGTTGATATGGTAATATAAATATATACAGGGCACAATACATCAATAAACTGAAAATGCATCTGTAACTGTTTCATACGCCCATAATATATACTTTCTTTAACTGTGCACGCAATGTTTTGTATATAATGTATACCCTGTTCATTTATGTAACTGTATTTGTAACCATGTATTATTCGTCTTACTCTGTGCCCAGGACATACTTGAAAACGAGAGGTAACTCTCAATGTATTACTTCCTGGCAAAATATTTTATAAATAAATAAATGTGTAGGTCAACGCCCCAAATCGTGTCTCTGTGGGTATCGGTGCTTGCTCCTCTTGGCAGGCTCTCCCGTACCTTGCGGTGGATATATCCCCGTGGTATGGAGATATATGTTCCCCGTCCAAATGACAATAGATACGGCTAGAAAAAATGTATTAAAAAACTGTTTTATTTAAAAATAGTTTTATTTAAAAATGTTTTATTTAAAAATATAAGCACAAAAGCTGGACTCCATGGTGGTAGCTGCTCCGATCACTGTACAGCAGTTGCTTCCCTGTTTACCGCATCCGGTATACAGGGCTGAAACACGGCTGATACCAGAGAACTACGGCAGCCGCCGAGGGTCAAAAAAGTACACCATATTCGGGCAACACATTTCGCATCTATGGATGCTTCGTCAGGTTCCAACGGGGGACATTACTTTTTCTCCAGTGTGTTTGAGTTAAGTGCACCCTATTGTACGCACGCAGCTGCATCTACTGTGCTGTACATTCGTGCACTACTCTCCTTCAGCTGTACAATGTACATCTGAAGGATCCTATTCTCATATTGTTTTGCATATTTTATTCTTTTATTCCTTATGGTTTGTTCTCCCCTAATCTCTTCCTATCATTACGTGAGGATTGTGGGAGGATCCCCTTCGGGTTGAGCTACAGCACAACTTCTGGCCAGGATTGTACATTGTGTACATTTTTGTACTGTAGATTATTTAATGGCCTTATTCCGCTTGTATTTGTACTGTCTACATTGTCTTTACACTATTGAATTAATAGGGAGCCCCCCGGATATTTTCCACTGATCCACTCCAGTCGCCTGGTTGCAGACCCTCTGGATTCTCCTCAGCCGATCCGCTCCAGTCACTGCTCCCATCGGTGTCCGCGTGCAACTCAGGCTGATGACTTGGTGTCAGGAGGGGAATCCCTTCCTGGTTCTCCTCTGACCCGCCTTGCGCGATGACATCACACACTCTGTTGGCAATTCTTGCCAACTGACTGTCCGGGGTTCCGCCTCTCTTAGTGCTAAGTCCTGCAGTCACTTCTCCGGAGCTTAAGATAACAGGTCTCCGAACGTCTCTACCAAGCAGTTCAACAGGGCAATACAACCAGGCACACAAAATAGGATGTTGTAATGTTCACCCTATGCGTTTCGTGAGTCAATGACTCACTTCATCAGGGGTATAATGACCACATGAGGGAGCTTACTTCCTTATGTAGTCTGTTCAATTAGAAATCACATTATCAGGCAATAAAAGGTTATTAACCTTTGCAGTGTCACAGATAACACCTCTGAATAGTGGTTTCGAAACAGCAGCAGTGTTCGTTATCTTAACCAATGTTATTATTAATACACTTAATAGATAGATATTCATCTATACAACAAAATTGTTGTCCATGTGTGATGTCAATATTATAAACGGAACACTGCTCTTATTTCCCCACACTGCATGGGCATTATTACAATTACAGGAGTTAATAAACCATGCATACATACAGAAATTCACATTTGAATATAAATCAATGTCTACTGCTCAAATTGTATGGTTTAATTTTAATAATCAGAAATATTATAGAATATTTAAATATAAAGATCCTTGAGTACATTTAAATGTGTGGTGAAATAGTTTCAGGCGAAGAGAATCCTTTTATTTATATAATTATTTTCCATCAACATGCCCTGGCTGTCTCTTGTTCAGTTTCAACTGTAAGTTATTCAAGAAATAGATGCATTCATTAGACACTGTGTTGCTGTGTAGAAACAGTGCTACGCATGCACACTATGTACACTGTATGGAATTCATATGCATTCGATTGAATTTGTAAGCATGCGTGCTAAATGCCAACTGAATGGAATGCATATGCATTGTATTCAACTACTGGTCATGTGTACCCTATGCCTACTGGATGGAACACATACTGCATAGGTTTAATCAAATCAATGTGCATGCGTGCAGGAGCTTCAACGCAAAGAGATGCCGAAAAGGCAGTTGTTACCCTAATTATCTAATGCTGATGTTCTGTGTTGCTGGATGGGGTTTCTACATGAACAAGGTGTTGTCATTGAGAATCCTAAAAACAAGGAGGAAAACAATGGCATCAGTAGAGTATTGCAAGAAATCAACAACCAAATTCTTCAAAATGCAGGTCTCCTCTAGGACATAGCTACAAAATGCATCTCTACTCACAAGTTCATAATGCAACTCTCCTTTTAATGTGACAACCAAGAACAGAGGAGGAACAACATTTCAGGTCCCATATGGGACGTGAGACGTTGTTCCTCCTCTGTTCTTAAGGAACTACTGGCCTAACCGAGACAAAAAAGGAGTTAAATCTATATTGTGTACAATGCATTTTATAAAGTTAAAAAAAAAGTTTATTTTTTTTATGAATATTCGATATCTTGAAAACCCTATGGCTTCCAAACAGGTTCCCTTTAAAGGGTTTCACAAGGTCCTGACTTTTGAATCTGATCATATTGATAGTCACATACAGTATACAGCAAGTATATACAGTACTGCCGCATTGTATGAGTAGCACACAATTTCCAGACATATGTCTCACCTTATTCCATAAAATGCAAAAAAAAAATCTATAGCTAGCTTCTTTCCTTTAAATTACAAACAGACAACAGTGTGTTTTAGTGATCGAGTGTTGATAACAAATAAATATATTCAACACACAGTGGATAAAGTTGACAGCAACCCACATAGACAGACACAAACCTCAGTAAAAGACTTAACAATCCAACTGTGTTCCCAGCAGCGATAACCACAAGGAATCCCAACATTTCCATTATGACGACCATTATATATACACTGGCGACACACTTTATTCGAGCTCGGCTAGTCCCACGAATTCGGGTATACTCGAGTGTATTGAGGTTTGTGACTGTTTTCTGCCCGAGTGCATTGAGGTATTTTCCAGGCAAGGATTGAAGCATTTTATTCCCGCTGGCTGCAATACTGCACAGTATATATATATACTGCATTACAATTCATGAATTTATGCCATCTGGTAGACACGCGAAGCATTGCAGCCTATTAAATCCTAATCATTATCATTTAACAGATCAGCCGCCCATCAGCCAGGCATGAACCCAGGCTGGGAAGGCAAACGCAACGGGGCTTGTCAGAGGTGAGGAGCGGCGCATTCCAGGTATCTGCCAGGTACATACTGGGTATTTGCTCGAATAAAGTGTGTCGGTGCAGTACATATTCTGGATTCATTTCAACGTCCATCAACTCGAGTTGCCTAACCAAAGTACTCGCAACGGTTTTCTGCACCATATCTATGAACAACGTTCTGACCTTGCCATCGTTACCCTCTATAGCGAACAGAGCCAAGAGAAACTTATAATAAACCCCAAAAACATCCAATGTGACCAAACTCTATAAGCTAGGAGCAGGTGATACCCTTTAACGGATATTTAAAACCAACACGGACTTGTTTGCAAATAAAATCACACACACAGAGTAGAATTTACCATAGTGAGTTTGAAGATGATATGCCCTGAAGGAGAAGGGTGGGGATGATGGATCAGCAAAGTGTTTGGTGGGATGTTACCCCTCTTTAGCTCTGGCTTGCCTTCTTCTACCCTCTTTTCTTTACCTTGCCTGGCCTTTCCTTCTGCATCACTGTTTACATTCTCTGTATTCTGCTGGAGAGTCATACTATCAGTCTCATCCATCTTCTTCACACACATTATTCCTTGACTCCACATCTCTGCAACAATTTTCCACTATCTGCTTAATTTATTTACCCCAATCTCAAAGGTTGAAACGTAAAATGTGACTGAGGGCCATGCAACATCACTTTAACAAATTTACAATTATTGCCCGTGTGTTTATATATACAGTAGCTTGTGAATTTAACGACACAACACTATGCACAGCCCCCTCTATTAATAAATATTTGTTTTGCAACTACAACATTTTGGTGTTTTTTGGGGTACAGTATATTGAGATAGAAAAGGGACAGTGGAGTTCAGAAAGGTGTTTAATTGGAAGGTGTGAGGCTGTGTCGCGAGGGGGATTAGATTTGGAAGGTGTATGGTTGTATGGTGCATACTGATTATAAATGAACTGTAAAAACCCTTTTTTTAAATGGTAATAACATGCATGTGCACTCAATTATTGAACCAGCCCTGATTCGCATACATATGTTTGACGTAGTCTATGTGAGATGCGGTAATATGTATGTAAACAGATGGAGTATGCATAAAATGGAAGTTCCAGGGCACTTCGGATTTGCTCAAAAAAAGAAATGTATTATATCATATTGTATTGTATGTCTTTATTTGTATAGCGCCATTAATGTACATAGCGCTTCACAGCAGTAATACATGGGGTAATCATATAAATAACAAATAATATAAATAACAGAACATGGGAAGAAGCGCTTCAGACATAAACGTAACATTTAGGAAGATGAGTCCCTGCCCCGAGGAGCTTACAATCTAATTGGTATGTAGGAGGAACGTACAGAGACAGTAGGAGGGAGTTCTGGTAAGTGCTTCTGCAGGGGGCCAAGCTTTATGTATCGTGTCTAGTAATATCTACGGTGCTACTCATATGCTTCTTAAGCAAGTGTGTCTTAAAGTGTTTCTTAAGGTGGGTCTTAAAGGTGGATAGAGAGGGTGCTAGTCGGGTATTGAGAGGAAAGGCAGCGATTCTATCTTCACTTGAGAAAGACCACTTAGCTGGTTGAAACGTTGTGTATATGAAATGCAAATCCGCAGTGCCCTGGAACTTCCATTTTTTGCTTACTCTGGAGTTTTTTCACAGACAGGGACTGCCCTGTACCAGGAGCACCGGTAACAGCAAGTATCTGTATTTACTTCATGGTGTGCGGCATTATACCTTTATGTATTAACAGATACAGTGTAACACTAACTGTATAGATAGGAAAAGCACCAGTGCCATCCACATCAGTGGGCAAAGCAACAAAGATGGCAAAGCAGCGATTAGAGGGCGCAGAAAAAGAGATGGTTGAAGCAGCAGTGGACTCCACATCAGTGGCCCGGTAAGAGTGCTGCAGATGATGCCAGTGCACCATCCCTGTCCCCACTACAGTCGCCACTTTTTGAGGGTGTTTTAGTCAGGTTTGCGGTTTCGTCTATGGATAGTAAATATCCTTCGCACATTTTTTTAACGACATAACACATACAATTGAGTGATTGCGCTAATGTACGCACCTGTAATAGAAATGTTAAGAATGTTTATTCATTGTTTAGGGTGTAACAGGAGTTATGCGCTGCACTTTTACCCTGGTTGATAACAAAAGGCTCCGGTACACCAATTATAGCAAATACCTCTTCTCTCCCTACAATGAACGGAGTCCTGTATCGCTCTAGCCACAGCGTGTGGTCGCGGTATGTTGAGTATTACTTTTAAAACATTAAAAAATATATTATCTTCAGTTGAAAGGTTTCTGTCTGCATTATAATGTACAGAGAGAGACACAGCATGAGCTTGTTCTGCATTGGACCATGCATCTGTAATAGAGTTTATTTGTAACTACTCAAGTAGTGTACACAACAAAGTACTATATTCCTGCACAGTACAGTATACAGTGTAACAAAACAATCAGCACATCTTTACAGTAGTTTCCTTACTTACAGTATTGTATAGAATGTAACACAGGGGTTAACTCTTTTCCACCACAGGTAATGAGTAATTCATGGAAAACAGCAAGCAACCAAGAAGCTGTGGGAGGGTGAATGACGTTCATCTTATCTTATATGAAATAAAGTTATTAGTAATATTATTATTATTATCTGTGTTTTTGATTTGCCAGGGGAGGGGGAAGTATTTGTGTGTTATGGAGTTTGGTGGGATGGGAGGGGATACTGCGGAGGGGCTAATTTAGTGGGTTGAGGGGATAGTGAGGAGGGGGTAGTTGAATGGATTGAGGGGATAGTGGGGAAACAGTAGTTATGGGAGGTTGAGGGTGATTGTGGGGTGGAGTAGCTAAGTGGGTTGAGGGGATAGTGGGGAAGGAGGCAGTGTAGGTGATTGAGGGGGCATGAAGGGTGGGGTGAATATTTGTGCCTTTCAACTTTGTAAAAATAAATAAAAACTATTTTTCCATACATTTGTATGACATGTTTACAGTATAATCAAGTACAGTACTGTATAAGGGGCTTCTACAGTACTGTATAAGGGGGTGAGCTTGTGTGGCGTGCAGAGTGATGGAAAGGAAAAATTCTCAGTACAAATAATGTTTATAACGAGCACATACAGTTTAATAAAGGCTTATGAACACATGAAATGAAATGAAGTTAGTGTAAACAAAAACAAAAAACGGTGTCAACATTATTAGGCAATGTCTGCTGTTGTGGCAATAGAACAATGAGTTCCCTAAACAATGTTAGTTAATTGATCACACATCCCGGAGCAATATCCCCTTTCCCACACAAACATACTGTACAGGCACAGTAATAGTGATCCATGGAAAAGAAAAAAGTATAAAGTTAAATTTTTTATTGTATGCTGACACGCATGCGCACAGAAATGTTAGAGCCATACGTGACACACATGAAACACTGCTAGAACAGTATGTGCACTAGGTAAAGCAGTTACGCATTTCCCTGGCATGCACAGCCACTAAAGATATTTGCAGTGCCATCTGGTGATCATATACAGATATTTACATTAAAAGAAAAAACACCACCTAACCGCGGGATGACATTTTGTTTGCCTTCTAGCAGCTTCCCATGGCCGGACCGCGGTACACAAAGTGATCCCGCAGGTGGAGTCTCGCGTGTTGACATGGTGCCAGGAACAGTAAGCCTTGCTACATCTGTATAGGTGAAACGCATAGGGCGATTGCACAAAAGAGAGGTAGAGACAGAGTACCCGATCGATAGGAGAAGCCAGTGTTTCCAGTAGAGAGACACAAGATCACACGAGAAGAGAACAACCGGACACATGACCCGGAAGTAGACTCTCATTGTGAGCCGTGCATGGTGCACACACCGGAGCATCGGGATACTAACAGAGATGAGTGTGAGAGACTCACCTCTGTAAACTGGAACACTCTCAGAACTGCGCAAAGTTCTTTTTTTAATCCGTGAGTGTGATACCTATGTGTGTTTTTAGAGTACTTTTAATTAAAATAGAATTATACTATGTCTGTTTCCAACCATTCTTTTCCCTATATGGAATCCTTCTAAAACGGAGATCAAGTACTGCACCGACACACTTTATTCGAGCAAATACCCAGTATGTACCTGGCAGATACCTGGAATGCGCCGCTCCTCACCTCTGACAAGCCCCGTTGCGTTTGCCTTCCCAGCCTGGGTTCATGCCTGGCTGACGGGCGGCTGATCTGTTAAATGATAATGATTAGGATTTAATAGGCTGCAATGCTTCGCGTGTCTACCAGATGGCATAAATTCATGAATTGTAATGCAGTATATATATATATATATATATACTGTGCAGTATTGCAGCCAGCAGGAATAAAATGCTTCAATCCCTGCCTGGAAAATAACCCAATGCACTCGGGCAGAAAACAGTCACAAACCTCAATACACCCGGGTATACCCGAATTCGTGGGACTAGCCGAGCTCAAATACAGTGTGTCGCCAGTGTATATCACTGATAAGTGGAGGTGATCCGTAACCTGCAGTTGTGAGTGCTGGGGCTATTTCATGTCACATAGACCAAAGACTCCACCTGAGACAACAACTTTAGGAGCAAGTGATCTACTACATCATCTTGAGACATCGGTTCCAGTGGTATCTAAATCCAATAAAGTTCCTGATCCAATATTTTGTAGAAATGCCTGCTTACATCATTTAAATGTGAGTGCAATACTCACATCACTGCGAAATGTTCAAAGAACTAGAGTGGTCATCACTAGAGTCTAGACGCAAATTTCATCTCTCCTGTCTTGCCTTCAAATACTAGCTGGCCGCTCCTCCTCTTACCGTGCACCCCAAAACTGGAACAATATACCGGAGACTCTCACAGCCACCATCAATCTAAGTTCTTTCAAAACTAAAGCTGTCTCACATTTTAATCTGGTCTGTAACTGTTACATACGCCTATAATATATATTATCTCTAACTGTGCATGCAATGCCTTGTATGTAATGTATACCCTGTTCACATATGTAATTATGTATTGTAACCATGCATTATTTGTCATCTTAATGCTATGCCCAGGACATACTTGAAAACGAGAGGCAACTCTCAATGTATTACTTCCTGGTAACACATTTTATAAATAAAATAAATACCTACCCTAACTATTTAGATTATCAAGACATACTACTCTATCCCCCCCCCCCCCCCTGCCTCCTCCCCTGTTTTCTGTCTTTCTCTATTTTTGCGCCTAGGTCATTCTGTTCGTGTAAATTCTCTCGGCATCTGTGAGGTTGGGGACCTTTTTGGCAGCATCCATAGGGTTAGATTCAGTTAATACTGGTTAGCACCTCCCTTTCACTTATATATACATATATATTTGCACTTTATGAAACTTGTTTATTGATGCTCTGTTTGTTCTATCCAATCTGTATATACTGTACATATATATAGTACATCACCCAAAACAGGAACAGTGACAATCATCGCGGGTAGCCCTGATGAAGACCGAAATATTGGTACTTTGTAAGGACTTCTAAATACACTTTTTTCTTGCTACTTACCTGTGTGGCACTGTATTTTTATGCAGTCTGATCCCACGATGGTTGTCATGTGTCCAGTTTTGGATGATGCACTTTATGGATTATTCGTATGCATGCATAACACCCTAATTGATCAACTATACTGAGGTGTGCCTAGTTTTTCAGATTTTTTAGATTATATACAGATATATATGTAGCCCCCCCCCCCTTCCCTTTAGGGACGACTAGTTAGTATAAGGGGTTAACAGCCTTAATGGCTTAACTGTGTGAGATCACTCAGTTTACTCCCCTCCCCTTCATTCGATGAAGGATGACTTGCAGAAAGCCACTCCCCAGTAGGTCTTGTGACCAATGATGTCATCATAGGGAGATGGAACGGTATATACAGCTCCAATGAATGTTCTAGAAACAGGTTTCTCAGGAGCGGCAGGTGGAGAGGGCCTCACTGTGAGTCATGTAAATATGTTTGTGTATCATTTTATGTACTAAGGATGTCTTGTCACCTTTATTGTTCTCTGTTAGGGAATGTGTCCCATTCAGTTATGATAGTAATGGCCCAAGATTGTTCTCATTCGGGAAGAGGAGCGAGTTAATGGGAGCTCTCAGAGTAGTAGCTAAGGAGCATAATCGGATCGGCCCCACCGGCAGGTCCTTTGTAAACTCTCGATTCAATGTGCATGGACGAGGTAGGCAGTACACAGAGTGACGGGATACTGATTCCTGAGAAGTAGGAACCCTACCCTACCACAGCGGCCCCCATGAGATGGGCTACTATTGATGCTATACTGGAGATTGCTAATCTAACCAATACTAAGGGACACACGTATAAGTATCTCCCCAGCGTATGAGTGAGAGCTGCCAAGGGGATGAAGCCTAAAGAAGACTAAGCACCTCCCTAGTGTAGGAGTGAGAGCTGCCAGGGGAAGAAGTACAGAGTAACCATATTATTTGCCACCAGTTAATGTCTGAAGTGAAGTCTGTTTTGTATGTAGAGTGTTATCAACAGTTGTGAATAAAGCTCTTGTTTATAGTATAAAGGTTTCCGGCGCCCATCATTATTCTATCTGCATATCCAACCCTAGTCTGAATGGACCCTGCGCCCTGAAAAGGTCTGAGAGACTGATGAGAAAAAGTTTGTGAACTGCTATGATAATTACGGAAATTCCATATTTTTCCCACGATAACCTTCTTGAATCAAAACCAGTCTTTTCTTAAATATCAAGCAGCTCTCATCACCTCCCTTTTTCTCTGCTGCAGATATGTCAACCTTGTGGGTTCTGGATCAAAAAAAGCATTTTAATGGCCAAGTACTGCATACATTAAATGAGATTCCATTGAAGCCTATGGCAGCACTGATGCCAAAAGTCAGTGAGATTGACGACTTACCTATATTAGCCGTGACACTCACTGAAATCAGTGTGAGCTGACGGGGCTGCTGCAGGACATGGATACTTCTGCCAGCAAAGCAGCTAAAGCAGAGATCTCACATACTGTAAGTCGTACACATATTTATTTATTTTTCTTTCACCTCATAAAATGTGCGATTATTTAGGCTGAGTCCATAGAAGGACAAGCAGCGTTGAGCCCCTGCATCCTCCATGAGGATGTCTTTAGAGGGGGCTCACGCGAGCGTCCGCAGGCGTGCTGAGGAGTTGGATTTTTCAGCCGACAGCCAAACTGTTTTTCAGAGCGCTGTCGGCTGAAAACATCCAATCAGCGTGGAGCAGCGTCAACGTCACTGCGCCGTGACGTCGGCGCCGTGACGTTGACGTCGGTGCATCGCGGGCGATTGGCCCAGCGACGTCACTGCCCCGCCTCCCTCAGTCTCCCCCCGCCTCCCGATCGCGCCCGCTGGCTCACCTGCATGGGCATGAAATCGCGCAGATTTCAGCAGGCGAGCCTCAGCGTCAGCGCGCCTCAGCCCTGCTACCCCCTCTATGGCCCTAGCCTTAGGGGTTTTCAATACTCAAGAAATGTTGATGTACAATACGGCATATTTGGATGACTCGTATAGCCACAACTGTTCATTTTAAAATACTTTTCCAATGGTGCTTTAACCCATGCAATTTTTAAATAGTTGCAGTATTCTTTCTATAACTTCAGGCAGTCCTGAGGAAAGCATCAACCATTGCATTTTCATTGATATATAATGTTATAGAGTGGAAGTATTGGGCTTAGATTTGAAAGATAACAGGGCCTGTGTACTAAGATTTAATTTGAATTATTTTGTCATAATTTCACCATAATTTCAATGCTACAAAGTTATATAAACCTTCCAAATAAAATACATCACATGTATGAAGACTAACGCATGAGTTGTTATTTTTTTTATTTGTTTTTTTCTATATTGATGCATAGGAACTTAATTCTGCGCTCTTAGTCTGACAGTGTTAGGTGGCTTGTTAGGGTTTATACCAAGTTGAACTTATGACGCACTTTTCATTAATTTTGTGTTGCACAGAAATATTTTTTTTGAGTACATACCATTTACATTTGTACGCCACGCTCAGTCCATTTCTCGGCACCAAAACAAATGTACAAAAAAATATTTTTTGATGCAGCTGGCGCAGGTGGAGACAATTGAGCTTAGTACAGTACATAGGCGCACACCCGCCCAACTAAAATTCAGTTTGACATCCCCCAATTTTGTTCCATAAAAGCCGTTTGCAACACTTAGGCGATAGGCACCAGCGCCTTCAATTATGAACAAACCATTACAGATGATAGTTTGGGTGTTATGTGATTATTAGTTATTGCAACATCGATATATTTGGGCTCAACCTTTAAAAGAGCAATTGTATTAAATGGAAAGCTCTGAAAGAGAATTCTTATGAATAAAATAAACAAACGGTTTCAGCAGACTGTGTTCAATTATTGTAGTACATCTTATCAATCATTGTTGTCCTTGATCTATTCCTGTTGCTATTGTAGCAAATTAAATAGTTCTACATATATCCATTCAAACTGGCCTTTTTTTGTGTCATGTTTAGATTAAATAAGAGCTGGAGTCAATGAACAAAACAATGAAGAGATGTAGATTTGTACAGTGCAAGTACAGAACAAAACACATGATATTAATACACTGCAAAGCTATATTATTCACTCCAAGGCTCCATTTGGTTCCCCTGCCTTGATAGCTTCTGTAAAGTAAAACTCTTTCTGGAATCAATACTGCTATCATTTCACAAAATTACTGTGGTTTGCACAGAAAACTAGTCATAAATCAACTTCATGCACAAACAGCCTAAAGAAATGTTTTTACTGTTAGGCTTTTGGTGCATCCGTTAAGGAAGAATGGGCAGGAAAAACATTTCTAGACACTTCATTGAGGAACATGAACACTAGCTCCATGTCCTGTGGTGTGTTGTGTGTTAATGACTTGAAGAGGTTACTCACTGAGCAGCTGACGCAGTTACTGCCATCAAGGGATTGACCCTTTCAGACTGCTATACCAAGTGAAATGGATCACAGCATCTTGAGATGTACTGTATCTGTAACGCTTGTCCTGTACATGCCTCAAACCAAAGCGGATGTAAAGTTGTGGTGCTGTGCACCTCTCAGCTGCAAAAGGATATTTTAAGTGTGCAGCACTCGCACAGCAAAATGACTGCTGCACATAGGCTGTGATTTATTCAAGATGACAGGATGTTGCACAGGCATTGTTATACCTTGCTCTATAGAAACGCTTAGAACACAGACATTGGCGTCCGCAGAAATGTTTTCAGGGGGGGGCATAATTTTAACTAGACAGAGAGAGAGAGTGGGTGTGGGGGTGTGTGGGTGACGGGGTGGGTGACTGACACTTGGGTGGGTGGGTGACTGACTGACTCGTGTGTGACTGACACTTGGGTGGGTGACTGACTGACTGTGGGTTGGTGTCTGTATTCATTCACAGACAGACAGACACAAACACACACACTCTCCCTCTCAGTCTCTCCCTCTCAGACTCTCCCTCTCAGACTCTCCCTCTCAGACTCTCCCTCTCAGACTCTCCCTCTCAGACTCTCCCTCTCAGTCTCTCCCTCTCAGTCTCTCAGACTCTCCCTCTCAGTCTCTCCCTCTCAGTCTCTCCCTCTCAGACTCTCCCTCTCAGACTCTCCCTCTCAGACTCTCCCTCTCAGACTCTCCCTCTCAGACTCTCCCTCTCAGTCTCTCCCTCTCAGTCTCTCAGACTCTCCCTCTCAGTCTCTCAGTCTCTCCCTCTCAGACTCTCCCTCTCAGTCTCTCCCTCTCAGTCTCTCCCTCTCAGTCTCTCCCTCTCACTCTCTCAGACTCTCCCTCTCTCAGACTCTCCCTCTCTCAGACTCTCCCTCTCTCAGACTCTCCCTCTCTCAAGGGTGACCAGACAGCCACACACACACACACACACACACACACACACACACACACACACACACACACACACACACACACACACACACACACACACACACACACACACACACACACACACACACACACACACACACCAGACAGCCACATACACACCAGACAGCCACACACACACACACCAGACAGCCACACACAGCCACACACCACACACACCAGACAGCCACACACACACACCAGACAGACACACACACACAGCCTCAGACACACACACACACCCACACACAGCCTCCGACACACACACACACACATACACACACAGCCTCAGACACACACACACACAGCCTCAGACACACACACACACAGCCTCAGACACACACACACAGCCTCAGACACACACACACACACACACACACACACACACACACACACATACACACACAGCCTCAGACACACACACACACACAGCCTCAGACACACACACACAGCCTCAGACACACACACACACCTCAGACAGACACACACACACACACAAAGTGGAGCAAGAGATGCAGCGCCGGATGTAAGTGCCTGGGGACGGGAGGGGGGGGGGGGAAGGCCGGCGATCCGACCAGCCAGAAGTGCATCACCACTACCCGCCCCCGCAGTCATCTTCCACACCAAGGGGGCGGGGGATGGGAGCACCAGGACAGGAGGGAGCGGAGCACCAGGACAGGAGGAAGCGGAGCACCAGGGCAGGAGGGAGCACCAGGACAGGAGGGAGCGGAGCACCAGGGCAGGAGGGAGCGGAGCACCAGAACAGGAGGGAGCACCAGGACAGGAGGGAGCACCAGAACAGGAGGGAGCACCAGGACAGGAGGGAGCACCAGGACAGGAGGGAGCGGAGCACCAGAACAGGAGGGAGCACCAGGACAGGAGGGAGCACCAGGACAGGAGGGAGCACCAGGACAGGAGGGAGCACCAGAACAGGAGGGAGCACCAGGACAGGAGGGAGCGGAGCACCAGGGCAGGAGGGAGCACCAGGACAGGAGGGAGCACCAGGACAGGAGGGAGCGGAGCACCAGGGCAGGAGGGAGCGGAGCACCAGGACAGGAGGCAGCACCAGGACAGGAGGGAGCACCAGGACAGGAGGGAGCGGAGCACCAGGGCAGGAGGGAGCACCAGGACAGGAGGCAACCCCTCCCCCCCCTGGCGGCCTCACCCCTGCTGTGAGCGGGCTCGGGGGGAGGAAGGGGGGGTCACAGGTGGGGGGGGAAGCCCCAGGTGGGGGGGGCAAGCAGGGAAGATACGCGCGCGCTTCTTTGCACATCGTGAGCACGCTAAATCCTGTCACGCCAGTGCCCTCTGTCCCCCGCTGTTGGCAGCCCAGGATCCAGGGGGGGCAAGCGCCCCCCCTTTCCCCCCCTGCGGACGCCCATGAACACAGATTGAAGCATGTATCAAAGCAAAGAAAGGGGCAAAGCAAAAATCTGGACACATGAAAATACTTAACAAAAATGTGACTGCCGTTTTGTTGATGAGAGAGACGTTATTGACTCTAACAAATTACAGACATTTAACATGTCATTTGATATGTCCCGTTTTAATACTATGGGTAGCTAGACTTCGAAACATCTCCTATTATTGGCAAATGTAATGTGATATATTGATGCTAAGGAGCACATGTTCAAAATGCCACTCTTAGCCCTTATTCTGTAAATTGTTTTAAGCGCAGCTGACGTGCTATTGCATGAAAGCCCCATTTACTTTAATGGAGCTTTTCCTGCGATAACACATCATCTCCACTTATCACACCTTACAGAATAAGCCCCTTAGTGTCAGTTTCAGTGCAACATTGCCTTAATACATATACTCAAGTATTTATTGCTGTTCACGTTCAAATATGCAGTGAGCATGTCTTAGCTTGACCAATACATGCACAACTGCTGCATGCTTAGCTCTTTTGCAGATGGACCTCTGGCAGTGAAGGGGTTAATGCATTAGTTTTTGCCCATCAAGGCTGCATTCTGTTGTATCTCATTGGTGCCACCCATTGTACCCAAAGCTGCATTCCACTATCATATTATAATGCATTGGACTACACAGGGTTTGTCTGCCAGAAGCCCAGAAACAGGAAACTATTTGTATGGAGGTTTAATGATCCATAACAGAAGACAGAAAGAGCTTTGGGTATCAGATTTATGTAGTAATATTAACTATTGCTGTACATTGCTGGTCAATATCTAAGAGAAGGAAATGTTTTCAAGTAATGTGAACTACTCCCGCTGCTCCTTGCAGGGCACCGTGACATACATTTAAGAACCATATCTCTTCTGTGGCTACAGGCATGAAGACTCAAATTGAGTTTTGGTTGTCTCTTGCTAAAACCTACAATATTGTTTGTTAAACAAAATGTATTTTTTTTTATGCAGCAGAAAGTATGTCTTTTCCTTCCTCTTGTCTCAGTTGCTCTTAACATATATGTACTTTTTGTCATACAATGTTATTTTCCTCCCTCACACATTGTACTGCGCTGCGGAACATGTTAGTGCCATACAAATAAAAGATACAAATAATAATAACAGCCACAGGCAGAGGATAAAATGAGTCTTAAGTCAGAATTAGCACGGAGGGGGAAGGGACAAGAAACTGACAATGAACTAAATAGAATAGATGCGGATGAGGGAAATAGAAAGGGGCCATGGAGGTAGAGTGGGGGCAAGTGCGAGTTTGGCAAACAGCGAGGCACCCATAGTAAATACAGATAATACTAGAAAACTTCTAAAGACTAAACCCAATTGGCGCACAGAAAGGAAGGAGCAGATAAGATAATAGTACAGACTGGAAAAAAAACCTTAAATGCAAGGTTGCTAATGCAAGAAGCCTGACAGACAAAATGGGGGAGATTGAATTAATAGCTGAAATGGAGTAGTATGATATCACAGGCATTACTGAAACATGGTGGGATGAAACTCATGACTGGGTATTTAATTTAGAGGGTTATTCCCTTTTTCAGAACGATCGAGCAAATATTAGAGGGGGTAGAGTATGATTATATATTAAACTGGATCAAAAAAACTAAATAAGGGAAGATATTAATGATGGGAATGATGAAAATGTAGATATCTTGTGGATATAAATTAGCAGTGGAGGTAAAAGTACAAAGAAAATGTTTGTAGGGATATGCTATAAACCACTAAATATCTGTGAGATTGAGGAAGCCAAAATACTTTTACAAATGGAGAAGGCAACAAAACTAGGTCATATTTGCATATTGGGTGATTTTAATTATCCAGACATAGACTGGGGCAATGAGATTAGCATTACAATAAAAGGTAACAGGTTTTTGGGGGTGCTTAAAAACAATTACATGACCCAAATTATTGAGGAACAATCAGTGGAGGGGCAATACTAGATTTGGGAATATCAAACTATGTAACTAGCAATTTACTGCGTACAAACCTTTCACTGCCCAAAGGCGGAATGAATTGCTGGCCTCTCTCTGACAGCAAAAGGGTTAAGTAAGAGGGCCAATCATTTTAGTAATAATTGGTAAATAAAAAGTATTATTAAAAATTGCATTTAATAGTATGCACCTTAAAAAATATTTATTTTTTACATTTAAATATAGGCTCATAGGTCTTGAAGGGCTGCTCTTTAGCAAGCTACCTAAAGATTTATTGGCTTAAGTGATATATATATATATATATAAAAATAAATATATATATATATAATGTGATATATATAGTGTGTGCTATACTTTGTGCGTGAGTATACACGTGCATACATATTGCTACAGAGAATTGTTTCATACTGATACATTTAGAGTATCTGAATGTTGATCGAGATGACAAGGTCTTATCCACTATACTGGTGTCCTCATGAACTCCTTTTGTATCTTCATCAAATAGCCATTTGAATGAACACCTTTGTGATTATAATAACAGTAAATGACTCCCCAGACACATATTCTGCACTCCAATCTTGAATCCTCACAATGCACCTTTTGTACTTTAATGTTCATCTGTCACATCAACTTGAAGATAACAAAAACAAAATTCACCAGTTCCCCACCATGCGGCCTAACAAAAGGCTATTTTCTTTTTCCATAGTACAGATGTCGTAAAGGTTATTGCACCCGCTGTTACATTATGGAAACTCCATGATATTCTGCATTGTAACACGGGAAGCTGCATTATCAGTGGGCGCAATAACCTTTCCTACATCTGCATATTACATTCAAAATGCTCATTCTCACATTAACCCTTTTGTGTGCCAGAAATGCCAGCAGAGCCTATCAGTGAAATATGTTTCTGACCCCACTGACGCTGTATTTAAAATAGCCCCCCCCTGTTCCTCTTACGGCATATAATATTTGATCCCAGAAAGTTTGACCGCAGCTTTACTGCAGAACCTACAAAATGCCCGTTTTCATGGAAGATAATGTACAGCAAAGATAATGTCTTTAATCCAATTTTTGATCATCTAGAGGAGAAAACAAACATTCAATTGTGTCTGTACATACAAACACTCAAAGTATCGATTGGGCATTTATATTCACACCTGTTGTACTTTTCCAGCTTTCAAATGAACAGGTCAAGGTGCCTGTAAACACATACAGGCATACCCCGGTTTAAGGACACTCACTTTAAGTACATTCGTGAGTAAGTTTTAACAATTGAATGAAAATCACAAGATCATCCACAGAAGGTACATTTGTGGTGCACACCACACTAATAATGTTTCATTTTAAAATGAATATGTACAGTGAAAAACCTTGGTGAAAAAGTGAAAAAAATAAAATATATAGTTAAAACTGACACGTGGTGCTACCTTTACTGATTCTTATTGCCTTGACTGATAACAATGGTTAATACTCCTTCAAAACTGTAGAATATATATGCAAATATAGCTGTTGACAATATATCCTCCTACTTTCCTGTACACATTCATTAGTTAAAGAATTATACCTACAGATGTTAATAATGAAGTCTAATAACCAATAAAACACTTCTAGATGCCACTGCAAGTCACATAGCCAAAATACACAATTTGTATGACAATAAATAACTTTGCAGCATATACCATAGCCTTTGAAAGAAATATGCTATTACATCACAATAATAGATATTCACACAGAGGTAAAGTTGCACAGATATAATGGGGAATCCCTATGTAGCTAAACTAGCATATAAACGCTGTTTGCCAAGTAACAGCACAGCTCCAACATCGCTGTCAAATTTTACTCAGGAATACCTATCTCTAGTGAAAGCGATATAGATGCACACTGTTGCTGATAGCTGGCAACAAAACACTCTGTTGGATGGTAACGTAATACTTAGCTAATTTGTAGCCTTTATGACATTCCAACCACGGTATACAGATAGGGGTCATACGAAGCTGCACTGGCATCGGCAATATCAGAATCAGAGGCAGCATGTGACGTGATGTCACCGCCTCACTATGCCTACGCTATGCCCACGCCCTACGCGTTTCTCTCCAGGCGGAGCTTCGTCAGGGGCAAGTGGATGACGGGATACACCAGCCAGCTACATATTTTGCAGATTGAATAAGTATTCACAGCTACTGCAGAACAACTGCTGATAATGTTTCAATCACTCAGAGAGGGTCATGTGTAATGATCTGTCTGCGTGTGTACAAAGCAACTACGCTAAATTAACCCTTGTCTGAATGGTGAAATCATACATATACTGTAAGTTATCCCTGTTGGTGTTACACTGTAAATTAAAACCACTATTGATATGACATTGTTTATTAATGCTTTAATCCATATATCATGTTTCTTATAAGGAGATATATAAACTGCACTGCACTAAATTATGAGTTTAATACTCTTACTGGATACGTTCTGGCCAGATTAGTGGCCCACCGTTGTGGAGAGATGAGGCAATATAGATACATAATAAAACATAGTTGCAGCAGTCAGCCCAGGCTTGACTAACCCGCTACAACAGGGACGTATATGCATTCTTCAAGCAACAGAGCCAATCCTTGACCATCCTACTACAAGGAAAAGCATTTACACTAAGGGGACATATGTATGTATAGAATGATGACAATGTTGAGATGGACTTACAGTCTCATAGAATGGGTTTGGACACTTATTCTACCCTACAGACCGCTGTAGTAGTGACGCGCTGATTCCCCTCGCCCAATAGGCAAACAGCAGCTCGCGCATGCGCCTGTCAGCATGTCCTGAACAGGAATACCGGCTCCCTACCTGTCCCGAAGCATCGATAAGTGGGAAAAAGGTAGTGCTTCACTTTAAGTACATTTTCGCTTTACATACATGCTCAGGACCCATTGCGTACGTTAATGCGGGGTGTGCCTGTACAGTATTTAGTTCTACGCACAATTTTTCTTTTCTTTTTTTATCCCACAAAGCAATTCAGATAAAATGTATGTAGAAAATATTGAAGATTTAAATGCTCCATGTTTGGCAAGCTGCTCCCTAAAAATACTGATCTATGGTTTGTAGATAAATAAGACATGAGTTTCTGTCCATGGTGCTTAATGCTGCACTTTCCAAACGCAAGAAAACATGTGCATCCCTTTACACTGTACAAGCTCCTCACGCCTGTTGAGAAAAACATTATGTCTGCAAATGTTAAGACTGTGGTTTGTATCTTGTCAATTAGGAGATCACGCATGCAATCTGTTGACTGAATAGTAATGAAACAGGTGTGACTCCAACATTGCAGACAGGTTTTTTGCTCAGAAAAATACAATTCTTAAAAAAAACACAATTCAAGAGAAAATTAATATGGCTATTTTACATTTTAAAATATAGAGGGCTGTGTATACTAACCAGTGCTACAGTAAATCAGAAGCCTCTTTCAAAGGAATTTATGGTTTGATGCTTAAAGATTTAGCAGTGTTCATTAATTATGGCCCATAAGATTAGACTATTTACTGGTTTATTTTGGAGTAATGTCAGGCTTCACTTTTTTGTCCAACATACGGTATGCAACCAACACCCCTTTTCTATAATGAATTTATAAATTATTAAAGAGTAACAATGTTAATGAAATGCAGACATTAATGTAAAATTCCTACAACGCTTAATCTCAAAGAGAGAGAAAAAACAAGGTCCCTTGAGGTTGGAGCACTCAAGATTAATTTATTATACAATACAAATGAACTTGTCAAATTTTAGATCTTTTCTTCATCTGATTTTCCCTGTAAGTCACCCATCTATTATTAAAATAGTGTATTAAGAGAGGCTTATCACGTGATGCCTTCACTAAAACACTGAATCTCTCCATTTCTGTATTTTCTGATACTCTACTCTCTGATGTATGGAAATGAAGCACGATGCCTTAACTGTAATGCACCTACAAACTTATACATGTCTTGAGTCTAACACAGCAGGAGAGGAAATGCACTTCTGAAATGGAATCCAAAACCCATTGTTTTGCAGAATACATATACAGTACTGTAAAGCAGCAATCCAAGTTTTTTTTTCTTTTCTTTTCCCCCCCCTTTAATATGTGCATCAATACAATCCGCAAAATGATAAGTAATTAGCTAAGTTGACGATCGATCCGTTCTCCTGTGATTGATCGGTGAAGACTCAGCTTGGGGGTTCACTAAATGGCTGCAGAGGAGTATTGACTCAGTATCTGTGGCTTTGTAAATGGTTGCTATAGTAACAAAAAAGGCCTGTTACATTATAATACATTAAAAATGTAATTCAGCGTTATTTAAAAAAAATGCTACAAGTATTTTCTCATAGTACAGAACTGACTATGCTTGGTCTGCAGCTTTAAAAATTCTTATATACATGTGTACAGCTGGCTGGCGTGGGCCAATACTTGCAAATGCATATAGATATCACGGGGCAATGCATTGTAGTAGTATGGCATCACGGGATAAGCCTATCTTAGTACACTGAATTTTAATAATAGCTCAGTGACTAACAGTGGAAGTCAAATGAAGAGACCTTCTAAAAGTTGACAAGTTGATCAGTTGTTGCCTATTTATTTTTATACATGAACAAATACAGACTGTCCTTGCTGCTCACACATTTTGTGTGTACACCGCTGCTATATAGAAATGATTGCTCATCTTGTACTGGATGATCTAGTAGCAGAGTGTTGCACCGTTCCTTCAGTTCTTCAGTCTTTCTTTTGTTTGATAAGTCAAACTCTGCTCTACTGGAAGTGCAAAAGAGTCCTCACTGATCCCGTTGTAGAGATGTTACATAATTATATTTCCATTCAGTACAATCAGTTTATCCAATAATGGCTTGTATCTACCTGTACAGTACACCCTTCTGTTACTGTATATCATGAGTGGAGGTGGGGCACTGCAGAAGTGAAGTACCTACTGCCGGAGTTCTCAACTCCAGCCCTCAAGATCCTCCAACAGGCCAGGTTTTAAGGATAAGCACAGGGAGAAAAGAACCCCACTGGAGAGCACTCAATCATATACACAAATCACAGTGTGCTAGAATGGAAGAAGTCGTGAGTGAGATGCAAAGTGATGAATTTAAAATAAAATTTATTGGGAGTAATAACTCAACTAAAATATATGGAACACTATGTTGCCAGAGTAAATAAGACGCAAAATAATTAGCCAAAAAAGCGCAGCGAAGTAAAATATACCAACTCTCATGCGTGGGGTGTGGGCTACCACCCTTGATGATATATGCAGGGTGTAGCTAGGCTGTGTCTGCTGGATATGACACAGGTGCAGCCACTCAGCAAAGATAGGATTGCTCTCCTTCTAGTTGGTGTAAATAAGTCAGCCTGCCCATCTGCTAGTGTAGTGTATAAAAGCAGATTCAGAGCTGTGAATGTCAGTATTAGTGAGTTGTCACAGAGACTGCAATAATCGCTATGTATAGCCAATAGTGGGGCAGTCCAGATATATACAGACCGCTGCAAGTGTCAGTGGTAGATACTGTCATAGATGGATGCAGTCTTTGCAGTTTTGGCACTAAGCAGGTAACACACACTAGATATATTTCCAGTGTGGGAGCACCCCTAGGGAGGGGTGTCTATTCTGACCGCAGAAGGGTAGCTGCTGCCACAATAGTTAAAAAGAGAACAGTAGTACACTAGTCGTGTCTACTCACACCTCGGTAGGTAAAAACAACATGAGGATCCAGTATTATTAAAATTGCAGGCACCGTGGTAGCGCTGAGTCGCTTTACACCTACTTGCTAATGCTGTGTGTATCAGAGTTAACCACGGGTGCTGCTCAAGTAGATAAGTATAGGCTCAATGCATGTATCTAGCTCCATGTGGAGGGGCTAGTATGGGACGGTCACGCTCCGATCGCGAGCGTTGGACCCGCCCCCTTGACGTAATGACGTCACTGCCGACGTACGTTTCACAAGGCAATGCTTTCTCAAGGCTGGGTGGGGCGTGTGTATTGCCCCCACCTTTTATGGGAGAGCGTAAGCTCCAATAGGTTAGTTGGTTTCCTATTCATGGACTCTGGTTGAGTAAGGGACGTGTGTAGTGTTCGTGTTGGAGCCACAGCGCTGGATAGGGGCGTGCTCTCCAGTGGGGTTCTTTTCTCCCTGTGCTTGTTCTACATTTTTACCCCAGATAGCAGCACCACATTAGATTACTATAAGCAGTAGCGAGGGTTCCCTTCCTTCCCCCTCCCCCCCCCCCCCTCTTCCCCTGAGTTAGCAGGTTTTAAGGATGTCCATAAAATATGACCTGTTGGGGGGTGTTGGGGGGTCTTGAGGACTGGAGTTGAAAACCCTGACCCACTGTATGACATAATAACCCAGTTAAGTTTATTTCTACTTTGCACAACAATGTTATGCTTATCAGTCCTGTCCTTTTTATCATTAGTGCAGTAACACCTTAATTACTTTACCACTGACATTCATTGGTACTGCATATTGCAGGAACTGGATAGCCATCAGATAACTGATGCAATTATCTAATAGATTCTGGTTATACATTCCCTCCATTTGCACAAGACAGCTTTGAAAAGAGAAGAGGAGGCCAGCAGGAGGCTGAGAGAAGAGATATATAGAGGGGGAGAGGAGTGAAGAACCTTTGAAGGAGCGGAGGACATTTTGGTAGGTGACATGCCATTTAATGGCTAGCAAGCCAAGGGATTTATAATGAAAGTGGAGTGCCCTCCACTTCTGTTGTGATCACGGTGAGCACAATATCCCTCTAGACAACGAGCGTTTGTAGCATGATGTACCCGGTATGGTGTGAACATACCGGGGATGTCATGAAAGCAGCAAAAGGATAGTGAATGAGGGAAATTGTAAGAGTACACTGATTTTAATTATTTATTTATGCTATTTGACAGCTAATTCCTGTGTTTTGTGAAATTTAGCTTCTAGGATTCTGCTTTCAACAATCAGCTCCTGAGAAAGCATGATCATGCATCAATGTAATGCATAGCAGGTTATAGCACTTGTTTTAAAAGCAGTAGCATTTAGGGGGAGCTTGGAGGGACATCCACAGCCGCCACGACCCTCTGACTCCCCCCTCCTGTATTTCACACCAAATTATAATCCTAGAGCTGGGTTATCCTTTTCCTTTAAGGATGCTTCCTGAAATAGCTGGCTAACCAAAATATTATTATTTTTTTATCCTCTCCAATATACTTATTATGAAATAGTTCAGTAATTTTCATTTTAGGTGCAATGTTGATTTAAAAACAACATGTCATATACTCCTATAAATGGTTGCCGTGGGGATTATCTAGAAACTGCTTTATAACTCAGCCTCTGTGGGTTGGTAATTTAACTTTTGTACACCTACAGGAGCTTTTACTAAACATCTACACAAAGAATCAGTAGTATAAACGGCAATTAACAAAGACAGATGTTCACATTCTAATGTTCAAACACCCAGGAGCTTCCATGAGCCTAAGTGGTCTTTAAACGTTCATTAAAATTTTCCCGCCCTCCACACGCATAAAAATTGAAATGATACTTCTGACATCTTTTACAAACCTTGTATGTGTTCTTGCAGTAGCAAACCTTTATGATGCAGGAAATCTGGCAATACCCGAGTGCCACTGAATTTCCAGCATCACGACCATGTGATTACTTGAGGTCAGGCCCCCCGATGACTCGAACGAAAGTGGAGCACTCTGAACTTTTACTTCGATTGAGTTGAACGCGTCGATGAAATAGTGAATGCGATCATCCCTTAGAAAATTAGCCAAAATTGTATGTTCCCTGAATGTCATTGGGCCCCTGGAACACCAGCCCTTGAGATGTTCCAGGAACATCATAACGATATAATTAAGGTTTAAAATAAATTTACAGGTAATGGGACGTAATGTGCGCTAAGATGTAGCACTGTTTAGAAAAATACTAATTTTAACAGTAACAGTGTACACAGAGACCTGTACACAAGAAATCCAATGTATTCTAACAGCTTGATTTGGGGAGCTAACAATGTATTAGTATTACCTCTGTCATGTGGATGTAAATAAAATTGTAACAAAACACCACGACGTGATACAATCTGGAATGTTTCAGGCTGTAAGCCATTTCTCAAACCTATTATCCAGACATTTATTGGACGAGTGTTGTCCATACTATTGACTTTGAGTCACATGGATGTTTACTGGTTAATTGAAGGTTACCCATGCCCCTTCTCCACAACAGACTCAGCTGCAATACCTCAGGAGTCAATGCCGCAGAATAAAATACATACACTAAGCGCTAAACCAACTATAAAAATTTGACAAATTCAATAAATCAGTCAATGAAATAAACGTGTCAAAGTCTTCGAAAAAAGAGTTTTAAAATATCTTTTAGCCGGATGGCAGCCTGGAAGGCTTATAGGTTTTTCTCAGAAATCTTATACTGTGTCTACTCACACTTTAATATCTTTGGGGCTTCATCACCCCCTGATGAAGTGTTAGAACAACGCAAAATGCGTAGAGGCAATGAGTTCACACGCACCGTGACGTAGGACGCTTGGGACCGTGATGACGGAAGCCTGCAGTCCACACTCCTCTACGAGGACGCCACGATAAGCTGCTCTGTTGCTTGCTGCTCCTCATACCGAGTACCGGGGGTTTTTTCCAGCCCCCCCCCCATGTGTGTGGGTCTCTGAATACCAACAAATAGGACTGAGCTGAGTCTAACATCAAAGCCCCAGTTTTGGGGAGAACGGAACATGTTTTTTTACTAAATTGTAAGTGTTATATTGTATATTGTTTACATAAAGTACTACCTATTTTTATTCAGTATGTTTCTCTGTGCACCTTTTCTTTTATTTTAGGGTTTATATTGGCCCCGTGGATCGCAGGAGAGTGACGAGCTGCAGGAGTTGCTAATACAAGGGTTAATAAGGGGAGCCGACGGTCAGCGCACACCTACTACTAGGTATGTAGAGATCCCTTCTCAGCAGGCTTGTCTTATCCTCCTGTTTTATTCCTTTATATTAGAGATGATGTGGCTCATAAATCCCCAGAAATAAAAGAAATATACATATGGTGTAAAATCTTTATCCAATTTAATAAGCACACTCGACCCAGAATCAAACTTACAACGTTTCTGGTCTTTCGGGGCCTTTTTAAGATGCCATCCGCAGCATGTGTGGATTTGAGTGGATTTGAGGTTGTCGGTGTCTCCAGCTGGGGGTGACAGTGTCTCTCCTCGCGGCCCTGGGGAAGGGACCCGGAGAGAATAGGAAATGCATTGGGTGGAGCTTACACGTGTAGCAGTACGTCAATGAGAGAGGAGGAGAACAAGTGACACCATCAGGGGACTCGAGTCATCTGAGACACGGCCTCGAGGAAAGAGGTATTAAAGTGTGAGTAGATACTTATAAGAGCTAATATTTTCTGTGAGACAACAGACATATTGTGCTATGTTCCTTTTTTCCTTGTTTACCTTGCAGAATGATATATACACGTACATCTGAGGATATCTTCTGAGTGGTTCGCACAGTCCTTTTGAACTCAAAAGGAATAACTGGACACGAAAACCAGGGACAACATCTTGATATCTTTTCTAGAAAGACTTTGGCGCCAAGGAGAACAACATTTTCCACAGAAATAAAGCTTTACATCCTTTCTGAACGCAGTACAATAACAAAATAAAAACATAGGACTTCTAAGATGTCTGGCTTGAGACAGTCAACATATAAATAGGTTGCTTCTGTATCAAAGGTCAGAAAAGTGTCTTAGATATTATACAGACAGTTAGCCAGCAAAGAGTATACTGCAGGACTGTATATTACAGCTGGCACAGCTTTTTGTCCCACAGAATATGGAAACAAACGACAGACTCACATACAGACTCACACACTATGATATATTCCATGATAATACAGCATCAAGTAACTACTCCCCCAGCTGCTCTTATAAAGACATCCCAAATTGATCGCTGATGTACGAGACACTAAAGTGGATAAAAACGAAGCACCTTGATACTTTGATGCATGTTTAAAATGCTGTCCACAGAAATTAACTAGAAAATTTGCACCTGTCACTAATCTTCCAGTGCTTTAGCACCCTCCTGGTAACTATAACGATAGAATATGACACTGCTCGTATACGTACATATATATATATATATATATATATATATATATATATATAAAAGCAAGTAAAGTAGCGCCACTTGTGAACCAATGTTATATATATAACAATATGATTGTAATTATACTAATACCTATGAATAAAGTGTAAAAAATTATTATTAATCTAAAAAAGTGTTTGTGCCATCAAAAGTGATAATACACATAAAAATAATATATTACATAACAAATAAAAAACAAAGGAAAAAAAACAAAATAAATGCAGAAAGTCCAACCCTTAGTATAGTCCAGAAAAATTCAAATAGATAAGTTCCAGGGATCCCAGGCTGCTCTCAGAAGGAAAAAACAATTCCAGCAGAAATCTATAGAAACAAGAGAACAGAGAGTGCACGTCCCATAGTGTAAAACAGTACATTTAATATATTTAAAGGTGCGCTTTACGGCTGAGGTGCGCTTGGAGCTGATTTGAGGCTGTGATACTTGGAAATCGCACTACAAGCAGAAAATCGGCAAGTTGTCCATCAGAAGCTGCTGAAAGTGAACCGGATCGGATTTCCATCTGTTGGTGTGATCCAGGACGTTGTTACCTGTCTGGTGGTGATTATATCACGAACTGCTTGAATTTTTATTACCTTTGTGAGTGTCCTTAATCCCCCTGTCCTCTTTTAAATATTAAATGTACTGTTTTACACTATGTTTGTATATATATATATACAAACAAGAGAACAGAGAGTGCACGTCCCATAGTGTAAAACAGTACATTTAATATTTAAAAGAGGACAGGGGGATTAAGGACACTCACAAAGGTAATAAAAATTCAAGCAGTTCGTTGATACTATACTAGCTGAGAGCCCCGGCGTTGCCCGGGATGTTTGTGGTGTGGGGGTGGCATTTGGGTGGTTGGGTGGGGAGTGGTCCATGCGGCCCATGGCGGTGTGCGGTGGTACTGCTGCTGTGGCTGTACTGATGGTGATTGTATCGGGGTGCTGATGTGTGTGTGTATATACATGTGCGTATACTTGTGTGTGTGTGTGTATACGTGTGTGTGTGTGTGTGTACACGTGTGTGTACGTGTGTGTGTGTACACGTGTGTGTGTGTACACGTGTGTGTACACGTAAGTGTGTGTACATGTAAGTGTGTGTGTGTATACATACGTGTGTGTATACGTGTGTGTGAGTGTGTATACGTGTGTGTGTGTATACTTGTGTGTGTGTGTGTGTGTGTGTATATGTGTGTGTATACATGTGTGTGTGTATACGTGTGTGTGTATACATGTGTCTTCGTGTGTGTGTGTGTGTGTGTATACATGTGTCTACGTGTGTGTGTGTGTGTGTGTGTATATACGTGTGTCTACGTGTGTGTGTGTGTGTGTGTATATACGTGTGTCTACGTGTGTGTGTGTGTGTGTGTGTGTGTGTGTGTATACGTGTGTATGTATACGTGTGTGTATGTATACGTGTGTGTGTGTATACATGTGTGTGTATTTATACTTGTGTGTATGTATACGTGTGTGTGTGTGTGTATACGTGTGTGTGTGTGTATACATGTGTGTGTGTGTGTGTGTATGTAAACGTTTGTGTGTATACATGTGTGTGTGTGTGTATAGGTGTGTGTATAAATGTGTGTGTGTATACATGTGTGTATACGTTTGTGTGTGTGTGTGTGTGTGTGTATACGTGTGTTTGTCTACATGTGTGTGTCTACGTGTGTGTCTACATGTGTGTGTCTACGTGTGTGTGTGTGTGTCTACGTGTGTGTCTCTACATTTGTGTGTGTGTCTACATGTGTGTGTCTACATATGTGTGTGTGTGTGTGTGTGTGTGTGTCTACGTGTGTGTGTCTACGTGTGTGTGTCTACGTGTGTGTGTCTACGTGTGTGTGTATACGTGTGAGTGTGTCTACATGTGTGTGTCTACGTGTGTGTGTGTCTACGTGTGTGTGTGTCTACGTGTGTGTGTGTGTGTCTACGTGTGTGTGTCTACGTGTGTGTGTGTGTCTACGTGTGTGTGTGTGTCTGTGTGTGTGTCTACGTGTGTGTGTCTACATGTATGTGTGTGTCTACGTGTGTGTGTCTACATATGTGTGTATCTACATATGTGTGTGTCTACATGTGTGTGTGTGTCTACATGTGTGAGTGTCTACATATGTGTGTGTGTGTCTACATATGTGTGTGTGTCTAAATATGTGTGTGTGCGTGTCTACATATGTGTGTGTGTATGTGTGTATGTGTGTGTCTACATATGTGTGTGTGTATCTACGTGTGTGTGTGTGTGTGTGTGTGTGTGTGTGTCTACATGTGGTGGGTATGTGTGTCTACATATGTGTCTACGTGTGTGTGTCTACATATGTGTGTGTCTACATATGTTTGTGTCTACATATGTGTGTGTGTCTACATATGTGTGTGTGTCTACATGTGTGTGTATGTGTGTGTCTACATGTGTGTGTCTACATGTGTGTGTGTGTATGTGTGTGTCTACATGTGTGTGTCTACATATGTGTGTGTGTATGTGTTTGTCTACGTGTGTGTGTGTGTGTGTATGTGTATATGTGTGTGTGTATGTGTGTGTCTACGTGTGTGTGTGTCTACATGTGTGTGTGTGTCTACATGTGTGTGTGTGTCTACATGTGTGTGTGTCTACATATGTGTGTGTGTGTCTACGTGTGTGTGTCTACATATGTGTGTGTATGTGTGTGTGTACATGTGTGTGTGTGTGTGTACGTGTGTGTCTACATATGTGTGTGTCTACATGTGTGTGTGTGTGTCTACGTGTGTGTGTATGTGTGTGTGTCTACATATGTGTGTGTGTGTGTGTGTGTGTGTGTCTACGTGTGTGTGTCTATGTGTGTGTGTGTCTACGTGTGTGTCTATGTGTGTGTGTGTCTATGTGTGTGTGTGTCTACGTGTGTGTCTATGTGTGTGTGTGTCTATGTGTGTCTACGTGTGTGTGTGTCTACGTGTGTGTGTCTACGTGTGTGTGTCTACGTGTGTGTGTGTGTCTACGTGTGTGTGTGTCTACGTGTGTGTGTGTCTACGTGTGTGTGTGTGTCTACGTGTGTGTGTCTACATATGTGTGTGTGTGTGTCTACGTGTGTGTGTGTGTCTACGTGTGTGTGTGTCTACGTGTGTGTCTATGTGTGTGTGTGTCTATGTGTGTCTACGTGTGTGTGTGTCTACGTGTGTGTGTCTACGTGTGTGTGTCTACGTGTGTGTGTGTGTCTACGTGTGTGTGTGTCTACGTGTGTGTCTACGTGTGTGTGTCTACGTGTGTGTGTCTACGTGTGTGTGTGTCTATGTGTGTGTGTGTGTCTACGTGTGTGTGTCTACGTGTGTGTGTCTACGTGTGTGTGTCTACATATGTGTGTGTCTACATGTGTGTGTGTCTACATGTGTGTGTGTCTACATATGTGTGTGTGTCTACATATGTGTGTGTGTCTACATATGTGTGTGTGCGTGTCTACATATGTGGGTATGTGTGTGTCTACATATGTGTGTGTGTCTACATATGTGTGTGTGCGTGTCTACATGTGTGTGTATGTGTGTGTCTACATATGTGTGTGTGTGTGTTTACGTGTGTGTGTGTCTACATGTGTGTGTTTGTGTGTGTGTCTACATGTGGTGGGTATGTGTGTCTACATATGTGTCTACGTGTGTGTGTCTACATATGTGTGTGTGTCTACATATGTGTGTGTCTACATATGTGTGTGTGTGTCTACATGTGTGTGTATGTGTGTGTCTACATATGTGTGTGTGTCTACATGTGTGTGTGTGCATGTGTGTGTCTACATGTGTGTGTGTGTCTACATATGTGTGTGTGTGTATGTGTTTGTCTATGTGGGTGTGTGTGTATGTGTGTGTCTACGTGTGTGTCTGTCTACATGTGTGTGTCTACATGTGTGTGTGTGTGTGTGTGTGTCTACATGTGTGTGTCTACATGTGTGTGTGTGTGTGTGTGTGTCTACATATGTGTGTGTGTCTACGTGTGTGTGTGTCTACATATGTGTGTGTATATGTGTGTGTCTACGTGTGTGTGTACATGTGTGTGTGTGTCTACGTGTGTGTCTACGTGTGTGTGTCTACGTGTGTGTGTGTCTACGTGTGTGTGTGTCTATGTGTGTGTGTGTGTCTACGTGTGTGTGTCTACGTGTGTGTCTACGTGTGTGTGTGTGTCTACGTGTGTGCTACATATGTGTGTGTCTATATATGTGTGTGTCTACATGTATGTGTGTCTACATGTGTGTGTGTCTACATATGTGTGTGTGTCTACATATGTGTGTGTGTCTACATATGTGTGTGTGTCTACATATGTGTGTGTGCGTGTCTACATATGTGTGTATGTGTGTGTCTACATATGTGTGTGTCTACATATGTGTGTGTGCGTGTCTACATATGTGTGTATGTGTGTGTCTACATATGTGTGTGTGTGTTTACGTGTGTGTGTGTGTTTACGTGTGTGTGTGTCTACATGTGTGTTTGTGTTTGTGTGTGTGTGTCTACATGTGGTGGGTATGTGTGTCTACATATGTGTCTACGTGTGTGTGTCTACATATGTGTGTGTGTCTACATATGTGTGTGTCTACATATGTGTGTGTGTCTACATGCGTGTGTATGTGTGTGTCTACATATGTGTGTGTGTCT